>NC_086448.1:817885308-818185308 GCF_028390025.1 Pseudophryne corroboree | reverse complement strand
ACTGCTATAAACTTTAATATTCATTGTTAGAGATCGTTAAGAGCTGCTATGTCTAAGTGCCATTGTGATGTCTTTAAATGAAGGATTCCATAGCAACAGATAACAGATTGAGGGGTCAGATTCACGATTTATACCGTACAGGGGAAGAATGTGTTCCAGTTTCATTTTCTGCATTGCAACCAATTAGTATTAAGACTGGAGAGTGAAACATTTGAATCATAATTTAAAATATCCAACTGAGTTTTACTAAACACGCTGACAGTGTGATGCACATTACTAGCCAGTGTAATGATCCACCAGGGGGATATATATGTGGTTTTCTCCAAGAAAAACACATTCATGTTCAGGTAGTGTTTTCTATTTGGTATTGTACGTATGTACAAATATAATATAATGAAGAATTAATTGAATCTTTCTCTGATATATTTCCTTTTCTTGAAGTATGAATGCAGGGGCAAAACCAGGGGGGTTTCCAGTTGCTCAGAAGGCCTACCATGTATCATCCAGCAGCAGTATGGTCCCTGCGCTCATGTGCGTAGAGAGCTTTCCTGGGCCCTGGCAAAGAAGGGGGTGTGGCCTAATCACAGGAGGTGTGGTGATGACCCCTTAAAAAAAATAAGTATAGGAATTACCTTTTTATGCGCCGTGAGCCGCCACCGACCTGGAAAAGGGGTTGCCGTGTGCTCCTCAGATCCAGATAGTGGGCGCGAACAGTGCGAGGCGGCACCCATTTTGCGAGGGACGTGTACTAGACAGAGTTGGCGGGAGGAGGCAGGCGTGAACAGCATAGCAGTGCTGGGACCACGGCATGCAACAACCCCTGACAACGAGCAGGTAGTGTGGCAATTTTAAGGGGCATTACTACATGAGGCATACTGCATAATATTGTGTCTGCATAATTTGGTACAGGGGGCATTACTGTGTGGGGCCTCATTATGCGAAAAGCCTCATATTGCTAAATATATTTGAACTAGTAATATTTGAATAGTGCACCTGCACTCGTTCACTTTGTGTGTGGCACTACAGGCAGGGCCGGCTCTACCATTAGGCAGCTTTAGGCAGCTGCCTAGGGGCTCCGGCCTCTGGGGGGCGCCACTAAATTAAGCTAGCAAAAATCTGAAGGATATCTCTGTATGTAGCCTCCTCTTTTTACACTGTGCTGGCTGCTGCTGCAGGTCTAATCATATGTATAACATACCTCCCAACTGTCCCGATTTTCGCGGGACAGTCCTGTTTTTTTGGGACTGTCCCGCTGTCCCACCCGCGAGCCGCAGTGTCCCGCGGTGTGGAAGGGGAAGTTGGGAGGCTCCTGTCATCGCTGCTCTGCTTAGCAGAGCAGCGGTGAATAGACGCTGTGCGCATGCGCACAGCGTCTATTCAGTGAAGACAGAGGGAGAGGGGGCATGCCAGCGGCTCACAGAGCGCTGGTCATGCCCCCTTTAGTGACGAAAAACGGGGGCGTGACTCGCGATCGCGGCAGTGCCGTGAGGCCACGTCCCCTTTTGGTTAGGACACGCCCCCTTTTCGGGCACGCGCAGGAGTCCCTCTTTCAGCCCACAGAATGTTGGGAGGTATGGTATAATAATGCAGTTCACCCCAGCCCACCTGCATCTCCCCTCCGAGAGGTGGTGGTGGAGATTGCAGGTTAGTGGGCACTAGGCTGAAGCTGTGCCTAGGGTGCAGAGAGACCTTGCACCGGCCCTGACTACAGGTCTCAGCAAGGTAGCATTTCTCATTACTAGCAATTAGGGTGTGCAGTCTAGGGCCCCTTCCCTATATAGTTCTTCAGAGAGCTAAGGACGACGGGTCCACACAAAGGGTCAGTCAGACAGTTGCCCCCGCAGGAACTGGTTTATTGAAGAGCACTGCAATCTCATGAGCTTTGTAACTGGTTACTCCACATAAGCTGTTTGTCACTTGACATTAATATGGGTCACATTACATTATTTAAAGAATAAAAGCATCAAAGAGATCACCACATCAAAAAACATGGTACTGTAGGTACTACAGACCTCAAATCCTAATTTCTCTACCAGTACTGTAAACATTCAAGAGTTACGTTATGTCTCTATACGAAGAGCAGTTACCATATCATTTGATACTTCACAACACAATATGTAAGCAATTATAAAACAACGTTTCAATTTAAATACTTTTGTCTCAAATAACTGCCAATAATCCCAATGTGCCCACTTAGGTGGTCATTCCGAGTTGTTCGCTCATTGCCGATTTTCGCTATGTTGCGATTTGCTGCTAAATGCGCATGCGCATGGTACGCAGAGCGCATGCGCTTAGTAATTTTACATAAAATTTAGTAGATTCACACAAGCTCGAGCGACGTTTTTTCAATGCTCGAGTGATCGTAGTGTGATTGACAGGAAGTGGGTGTTTCTGGGCGGAAACTGGCCGTTTTCAGGGAGTGTGCTAAAAAACGCAGGCGTTCCAGGTAAAAACGCAGGAGTGGCTGGAGAAACGGGGGAGTGGCTGGCCGAACGCAGGGCGTGTTTGTGACGTCAAACCAGGAACTACACGGACCGAGGTGATCGCAATCTAGGAGTAGGTCTGGAGCTACTCAGAAACTGCAAGGAATTATTTAGTAGCAGTTCTGCTAATCTTTCGTTCGCCATTCTGCTAAGCTAAGATACACTCCCAGAGGGCGGCGGCCTAGCGTGTGCAATGCTGCTAAAAGCAGCTAGCGAGTGAACAACTCGGAATGAGGGCCTTAGTGCGTAACTGGAATAGTGCTCCTAGTCTTCCCTGATCAGCACGTTGGAGCTCATACCTAGGGATAACGTGTAAATTGTTCCCTTGAAGTAATTTTACAAATGACTTAAATGCAACATATAGATGTTCTTGTAATTACGGAAATGTTTTCAATACAACAAAGAAGTGTCCTTGTAATTCCAGTTCCGACCAGGGACGTGCGGTGAGCTAAATGGCTCAGGAGACACTGGCTTGCACCAGAGCCAGATTTACACACAATATACAGATGGGTCCATGTTTATCTTGACCTTTAATAGGATTAACTGAGACTGGGCAATCGGACTTAATCCCCTGCTGTAATGACTTAATCCCCTGCTGTATTGTTCTCTGTATTATATTGCAGCTGAGAACAACAGATGAAGGGTTTATGTTAATAAACCATGTTGTGCCTAGGCGCAGAAAACTAGCCAAGATAACAGTGGACCCATCTGTATGAGTCAAAGTGTACATCTGTGCATTATACACAGGTGCAGCAGTATATACATCTGTGCATTATACACAGGTGCAGCAGTATATACATCTGGGCATTATACACAGGTGCAGAAGTATATACATCTGTGCATTATACACAGGTGCAGCAGTATATACATCTGGGCATTATACACAGGTGCAGCAGTATATACATGTGGGCATTATACACAGGTGCAGCAGTATATACATCTGTGCATTATACACAGGTGCAGCAGTATATACATCTGGGCATTATACACAGGTGCAGCAGTATATACATCTGTGCATTATACACAGGTGCAGCAGTATATACATGTGAGCATTATACACAGGTGCAGCAGTATATACATGTGGGCATTATACACAGGTGCAGCAGTATATACATCTGTGCATTATACACAGGTGCAGCAGTATATACATCTGGGCATTATACACAGGTGCAGCAGTATATGCATGTGGGCATTATACACAGGTGCAGCATTATATACATGTGGGCATTATACACAGGTGCAGCAGTATATACATCTGGGCATTATACACAGGTGCAGCAGTATATACATCTGGGCATTATACACAGGTGCAGCAGTATATACATCTGGGCATTATACACAGGTGCAGCAGTATATACATCTGGGCATTATACACAGGTGCAGCAGTATATACATCTGGGCATTATACACAGGTGCAGCAGTATATACATCTGGGCATTATACACAGGTGCAGCAGTATATACATCTGGGCATTATACACAGGTGCAGCAGTATATACATCTGGGCATTATACACAGGTGCAGCAGTGTAAACTCCAGAGTTTTGATCAGAGATGGGTGGAAAAGATAGACAGGGGAGGCACTGCGTCATCTGTCATAGACTTTTTACTCCAGAGTTTGGGCTATAAAAATGATTAGAATAATACAAAGAAGATATTTCAAACAAATTCTTTGTATTTTTCATATACTTTATACAGTGAAAACTCTGGCGTATACGTTAGTATGACAGGAAAGGCTCTGCCTCACCCCACCGCACGTCACTGGTTCCGACCACCGGGTGGCAGGAAGATAGCAGAATCAGTGTGTGTCTATTATGCTGGAAAGTTAACTTCACTTCAGAATAGATAGGATCAAGGTACTTTAACAGTAAAAGTGTCTGTAAGTGATGTGTCAAGACTCACACTCCTGCTGGCCACTGCTGAGTACGATGGGGCTGCTGCCTCTGTCAGTAGCTATGGTAGTAGGAAAGAGTCTCTCTGCTGTAGGTGCTGCTGTTAGGGTGATGTGGCTCTCACCTCAGGTGCTGATGGGTTCTCAGGCTCCAAGATTCTGGTAGCTGCTGCTGAGTACAGGTTTCAAACTGACAACACTGCTGCCCACAGGGGCTCTCTCCTGGGCTGTTCTCACCAGACTTACCCTCGAAGGGTTAGGGTAGGGTAAGGGAGGGGGTAAAGTACTTGCCACCATCCGGAGTCGGGATTCTCACTGTCAAGATGCCGGCGGCTTTTCATAACCAAGCCCCCCTGCAGACTACCTGGCTCAGGACACAGGCTGCCTGTATGCAGCCAGCTCTCACTTTCACTGTCACAGCATGTGAAGGGGCTGCCAGGGAGTTAACCCCTGTGGTGTCTGTCAACCCCTGCAGTCCCTGGGGAGTCTTTCTGGGGGTGTCACACTCACACTATGAGTACACGGTAAGTAAAATCACTTGACGAGACACTCCAGTGATCCTGAAACTTTAAGACAGTCTCTAAAAAGCTTTTTATGTACTACTGCCTATCTCCCACCTGAGAGAACCCACACAGGTTACGCAAAACAAGAAAGAAAAGACCCTTTTCTGGCGCACTCATTTATAAAGAAAGAATATTATAATTATCTGGCTGTGTTTAAAACGTAACTTTTAATGAGGTTTTTAGTAAAATTTGTTGTAATCCCTCTTGCCAACTGTACAAAAATTGATATGGACAATGGTGGTCATTCCGAGTTGTTCGCTCGTTGCCGATTTTCGCTACGCTGCGAATAGGTGGAAAATGCGCATGTGCTTAGTAATTTTACTAAGAACTTATTAGATTTACTCACGAGCAAACAAAGTTTTTTCCACGCTGAAGTGTTCGTAGTGTGATTGACAGGAAGTGGGTGTTTCTGGGCGGCAACTCAGCGTTTTCACGGCGTTTGCGGAAAAACGCAGGCGTGCCAGGGAAAAACGCGGGAGTGTCTGGAGAAACGGGGGAGTGGCTGCCCGAACGCAGGGCGTGTTTGTGACGTCAAACCAGGAACGAAACTGACTGAACTGATCGCTATCTGTGAGCAGGTCCGGAGCTACTCAGAAACTGCTGAGAAATATGTAGTAGCAAATCTGCTAATCTTTCGTTCGCTATTCTGCTAAGCTAAGATACACTTCCAGAGGGCGGCGGCCTAGCGTGTGCAATGCTGCTAAAATCTGCTAGCGAGCGAACAACTCGGAATGACCACCAATGGGCAATGCGAGTAATAAAATGATAAAGATGGAACAAAATTCCTATCTAGAGTGAAATAATTTTACTGCTAAGTGCAGAATATGCAGCAGGATATAATTTGTACCCCTAAATTGGGACTGAAACACAGCGCCCTATCGTAAATGTTCTAATTTTATCCTACGGTATGGAACAATACTGGAAAAATAATTTCTTGTTCACTATATTATTGATACCTTGTTGCTCATCGCTTGAATATTGTATCAAGGTGGGGATAATTCCACAAATAGGACTCCTTCTGTTATGGATATCAGATAGGAATATAGACAAATGTATGAATCTGCTTTCAATGTTAGACTGGATTGTTGTTAACCCAGAACCTACTACACCGGATATTCTCTGTGGGTCCCCCTCCAGGTACTGATCCAGCCCAACACTTTATCGCTTCCAAGATCGGACGAGATTGGGCAATTTGAGTGTGGTTCGGTTGGAATTGGAATGCCTCTCTTCCTGAATCATTGATGAGTTCATGAATGTAGAAAATATAGGTAATTCTGGACTCTCACTGGCGATTCAGTGAGCTCCTGTGGCAGTATTCCAACTGACAGGCAATTTGCCGTCTAACGCCAACAGCAGATCCATCCTTTTTTAATACTTTATCTCTCTCCTGCAATCTGGATACCTACCTATATTTTCTACATTCATGAACTCTCATCAACGATTCAGGAAGAGAGGCATTCCAATCTACTACCAAACCACACTCAAATTGCCCAATCTCGTCTGATCTTGGAAGCGATAAAGTGTTGGGCCGGATCAGTACCTGGATGGGGACCCCCAGAGAATATCCGGAGTAGTAGGTTCTGGGTTAACAACAATCCAGTCTAACGTTGAAAGCAGATTCATAAATTTGTCTATATTCCTATCTGATATCCATAACAGAAGGAGTCCTATTTGTGGAATTATCCTCACCTTGATACAATATTCAAGCGATGAGCAACAAGGTATCAATAATATAGTGAACAAGAAATTATTTTTCCAGTATTGTTCCATACCGTAGGATAAAATTAGAACATTTACCATAGGGCGCTGTGTCTCAGTCCCAATTTAGGGGTACAAATTATATCCTGCTGCATATTCTGCACTTAGCAGTAAAATTATTTCCCTCTAGATAGGAATTTTGTTCCATCTTTATCATTTTATTAATCGCATTGGCCATTGCGCATATCAATTTTTGTACAGTTGGCAAGAGTGATTACAACATATTTTACTAAAAAGCTCATTAAAAGTTACGTTTTAAACACAGTCAGATAATTATAATATTCTTTCTTTATAAATGAGTGCACCAGAAAAGGGTCTTTTCTTTCTTGTTTCGCGTAATTTGACTCATCAGTAGTGTTCTACTGAACCCTTGGTGCACTGCCAACAAGTGTCATTAATTGGCAATATAGCAGACTTTAAATCGTAATTTGTTGGTCTCTATTATACTTTACATAATTTAACACTACCAGTGCGGAAACATACCTACGTCTCTAGAACCCGCACAGGTACCTGGTACAGATTATGCTTTCTCTGGGTACAATCCCCCCCACTCAACTCCTCTTCTCTTACATCACCCTGATCCTCTAAGGTCCTAACTTCCTTTTCTTACCATCCACATCAATTGCTTAATTAGTCATTAGGGGGGGGGGGGGGGGGGGGATGCCGCAGCAGTTCCAGAGCAATTGCCTACCATTTTTCCTAAAATAAATAAATATGGGTTTTAGGAAAAATTCATTGTGCTCTGTTGCCGCAAAAATAAATCCCGCTGCAGCTCAAAAAAGCAAAATCTCTGCACCTAATTGAATAGCAAAGATCTCGCACCCACTGGAGAAACCCTGTACTGTAGGTGCGAGTTCTTTGCTGTTGTCGCACCTAATTGAATAAGCCCTTAAGTAAGAGATATCAGTAGAGTTCTGATCTAATCAGTGAGCAGCAGAGAGAGTGGGGGCACACCAGGCCTGTAGGGAGTTTCCAGTTACTTGGGCCGTCAGTTGACATCACAGTGATGGGATTCCAAATGTCCGGCAGTCCCGGCAAGGGTGTAGCTACCATTGGTGAAGGTAGTGCAACTGCTAAGGGGCCCAGAGCTGAGAGGGGCCCACTTTCCCTGTCAGTCAAAGTTACATGTGTTAATACCTAATTTCACCATTGGGTGGTAGTTAGGGGCCTTTACAAACTTTTGCCTTGGGGTCTGCATTGTATCTAGGTATGCTCCTAGACCTGCTCTTATTGATGTGGTATATAATGAACTGGAGGGCATTACAATCTTACAAAATATAAACTGGGGCACTATAATGTGGCATAATATGAAGTGGAAGCACTAAAGTGTGGTATAATATGAACTGGGGACACTGGCATAATGTGAAATGGGGCACTGTGTTGCATAATGTGTAACTGGCAGTCCTACAATGTGACATATTGTGAGCTAGGGCACTACTATGGGGCATAACATAAACTAAGACACTACTATGGTTCAGAAGATGAACTAGGGCACTGTTATGGTACATAACATTAACATCTGCTGCAGAGAAGTGTCTCTCTAGAAGCAATGGAACAGGGGCCCTTCAATATGTTACTATGGGGCCCACAAAGTTCTGGCTACGCCTCTGAGTCCCAGTAATGTTAAAAATATATTCAATTTAAATTTTTTTACAATATTTGTAGACCTCCATTGATGATCAAAAACCTTTTATTCAAAATATAAAGATTTTTTTATTTTATGATACCATTCCTACAAATCAGTTATTTCGGCAAACATTGGAAGCCGCCCTCTACAAATCCTGCATTTGCTATTGCACGCTGTAATAATGTACATAATATTGACACATTTGTGTCCCTAAAATACCCGTGACCCTATCATTATCAGGCGGCATTCATCTCAACCTTTCCAATTTATTGGAACAGTCCCTATATGAGGACACAGTCCTGATCCCTGGGCAGCTGGAAGCTATGCTCTGCGTGGGCAGGGTGATAAGTGGGGGGGCAGGAAGGGGCTAGTGGGCAGGATAGTGATTTTTCTATAACGTGACCATGCCTGGAGTTTGGACTGGGCAACTGTATTATCATTTTACCACTACTGAGACCAGGGCTGCCATCAGGGGGGGACTGTGGGGACTAGTGTGCCAGGCCCTTACAGAGAGGGAGGCCCAACCCCTGTGACATCACAATAGGGTGGAGCAGTGCGGCAGAATCTTTTTTATGGGGGTTGGGGCAGACCCATAGGCAAACCCAGGGGGGGTTTCCGGTTGCCCTGAAACCCCCCTCCTCTTGGCAAGTGGCTCAAATGATGGCAATAGCAATGGTATATAATATGATTACTAGAGCTGCCGCCACATCATGCAGTTTAAGTGACAGAGTGGAGCTGCTGCACATGTCCAGTGGTAGTAGCTTCTTCTACCAAATATGCTGCATGTGAGTTCTCAATCAGTGCCCTGGACCAGAGCGTAGCTACCAGGAAGAAGAGACAGGAGCCTTACCATGAGGTGGGAGAATGTGCGCTTAGAAAGTGCATTACGGTTCTATTACTGTATATTTGTGTCTTTATTTTTTTATAGTTTGTTTAACCTTTTCCTGACCACTTATATTATTTAAATATCTTTGATACAGCCTACACTATAGGGTTAAATATTAATACTGTATTCCATGTTCCGTAGAGTGGGAGACTGTGGATTGCATTTGGAAACCCCCCTCTCAAAATCCTGCGTTTGCCACTGAGGCGCTATTTTCTCAGTCCCAGGCCTCACAATTTCTGATGGCAGCCCTGACTGAGGCCATCTTACCCCACAACAACCAACCAGGGGATCACAATCATTTCCTAAATAATACTAGAATAATATCACCCAGAACCTGTGGATTATTGTGAGTTAAAGCACTTTTCCTTCCTATGTGTATGAATGGAGATAGAGATGGTTTATGACACATAGGGATAGGATTTGACATAATGTACTAAGATTGTGTTGTAGATTGCAGGTCTCCGCAGTAAGTGCTGCAACAATGGAGGTGTCACAGAGCTGTAAACGCTCGTATTCACTCCGCAATTTCTCTCTCTCCGACCTCCACTCTAGTACCGCAGTGTTTTTTACGAGATACCTAACGAGTGCTGGCATTGCTTCTGTTCCTGGCAATAACATTGTGAGTATGCAGGGGAAATAATAATCTTATTTAACATTTTATATAAATGCAAGGTCATTATTTATTGCAATTTACAATAACTCCGCTGGATCCCTAATTGAAGATGGCAAAGTTTAAGTTTATTGTACTAAAATGGTGATAGAGCTTTGTGGTAATTGATTAATAATGCTTTAGAATGGCTTCCAGATACTAACTGCACCGACCCTGATGAAGTCAGCATATGATGAAACGTGGGAGGCATGAGGCACAGTATGCAATAGAGCCAGACCGAGGTGTGGATGTGGAAATGAAGTCAGGGGAACAACTTGGTGATCCACGTTCATTTATTTTATTAATTTCTTCGTAATGTATATTGAAATTTCAAAAACATGCTTCACTAACCTGTGCCCCCTTTTTCTGCTTTTAATTGTGTGTGTGTGTGTGTGTGTGTGTGTGTGTGTGTGTGTGTGTGTGTGTGTGTGTGTGTGTATATATATATATATATATATATATGCACTATGTGCACCAAGGTTATATTTGACATAATTTTGCATTCTCTCTGTATAAAACATCTTGTGGATACATATGGGAGAAATTATCTTCTCCTCAGTAATAGAGAAGAGATGTACAGTCTCCTAGGTAACAGAAAAGCTTGCATTAGATAGCATTTATGCACGTTGGCCATGCCCAGTGATGCAAAAACCTATAATTTTAAATTCAGAATATTGGAACGTTTATTGTAGCACAGCCAAAACATTTATTATCATGAGCTTTGAAAATTGTTATTTAAACAAAACAATATAATATTAATAAGTTTGACAGCATACACACAGAACAGGCTCTTATGGGAAGACAACAACCTCCGTACCAATCACACAAGTGTTGAGTAATGACTGTTGTTTTTGATGCCACAAACTGTTAACTCGTTAAAAGGTTGAAGAGAGATTTTTATATATTTTCTCATTAAAATGATAAATGAGAAACATGTTTTGGCAACATCTCAAGTTGTCTGTAACAGTATCCGATTGCCAGAACTGACTGATGGATGGAGGCCAGAAGACATCATTTCTAAAGTCAGCGAGGAACTAAATGCTACATTATTTTGCTGTTTGCATGTATAATTATCTTACTAAAGAAATGCTTTTTATTAAAGAAGCTTGTGTTTTCCTTATTTCTGGAATTAATGTTATAGGATCAATTTAAAAGGTTTTATATAGATCTCCGCTATCCTCTACACCTGTAGTTCCCAAACATTCTTGAATCACAGTATCCTAGAGCAGAAGTTCTCAAACGCGTTCCTCAAGGCACCCCAACAGTCCAGGTTTTACGTTTATCCATGCTTGGCCACAGGTAGCTTAATTAGCTCCTCAGTCAATTTGATTCAACCATCTGTCCTAAGCCATGGATATACCTAAAACCTTGACCATTGGGGAGCCTTGAGGACCACGATTGAGAACCTCTGCCCTAGAGTATCAGCTTTTTTTTCACGTCAACCCTTGGCCAAAATTCTCTTATTGAGAAATTCTGCAATCATTATTAGTGAATTGTGCTTATACGTCATCCATATGGTAAGTTATGTGGTGGTGGGCACGGATGCATGCAAGTCTGTTTGTCCACATATTTTATTATTGGCGGTCACCAGCACTGGATTTGCCTATCACACTGACCAATAAAAATATGATTTGGTCCTGGACTCACCAACCAGTGGTGCCCCTGCAAGCACCCTGCGGCACCCACGGCACACAGTTTAGGAACCATTGCTCTACACACACAATTTGGGGACCTCTGCTCTACACCCTTGACCTATCCTTCCCAGCTCACCATCCGACTGTTCATCCCTTCCCTTAGCATGTGAGCTCTCACAGGCAGCTCTCTCTATATCTTGTTTTCTCCTTAGCACTATCCGTGCTCCTTGTCTTTGGTCTTCAAGTCCAATTTAGTGACTCAGATACTATATTGTCGCCCAAGTCTTGTGCACATGGAGCACCAAAATGCCTCCACTCCCTGCAACTTACCCCAACTTTCCCTACAACATATCTTTACCTACATTATGTTAAGTTGCCCTTCTCTTGCCCAGTGTTCTCATTCTACCTGGTGTATCATTCTATTGCTGTATGTTCGTTGTTCCTCCTAGTTAGAAAATGTACCCAGTGTTCTACTGATATGTCAAGATGCAATAGTGGAAATAAGATGTTCTCCATGCAAGTTCAGAGATCACTGCCAGGTAAGACAGACACATCGACCTCTCCAACTCTCCCCGTGGCTGGGTAACCACTATCAGAGGTGATGGAGAGAGGCGACAAGCCAGCACCAGGGCAAGGTGACATGGGCAAGATGTTGTAAGCAAACTGCAAGACTACGCTGCACAGACCAATGGTTATTTCTGAGGTTAGCGTTGAACGGTTTAGAAGGTACTTGGATTGACCATATGTTTCCATTAGAGTCTGAATGGAGGTCAAAATAGGAATCAAAAAATCACTGGGCTGTGATGAGGATATCTTGCATGGAACACACCCTGGGGCTCGGGTTGAGAGCAGTTTCCATAAAAAGTTTCCTGCTGCGATCAACTTGGAATTACCCCCAATATCTGATCGCACAGCTCTGCTACACATGCATTCGCACACTTGCAAAGCGAAAATACACTCCCCCTGTAGGCGGTGACTATCTGATCGCAGCAGTGCAAAGATCGCCTGCTAGCGATCAGGTCTGAATTACCCCCTTAATCATACCTCCCAACTGTCCCAATTTTCGCGGGACAGTCCCGTTTTTTGGGGACTGTCCCGCTGTCACACCTGTGGGCCGCAGTGTCCCGCGGTGGGGGGGGGCAGTTGGGAGGCTCCGTCTCTCGCTGTTCAGTGCAGACAGAGGGAGAGAGGGCATGCCAGCGGCTCACAGAGCGCTGGGCATGCCCCCTCAGTGACGAAAACGAGGGCGTTGCTCGCAATCGCGGGTCCTCCGTGAAGCCACGCCCCCTTTTCAACAGGACACCCCCCCTTTTCCATAGGCCACATACCCTTTTCGGGAGCGCGCGCCTTCGCCGCGCGTGTGTCCCTCTTGCCGACGGGACAAAGTTGGGAGGTATACCCTTAATACAAATCCTGTTGGCTGAGACAAGTGCATATTTTTGTGCAGTATCTGCATATAGGATCACAGCTGCGACTGCGACTTCTGTTAAGACGCACAAGGGGCACAGATAAATCCATCTCTAACGGCTGCCTGCGCCCAGCTGAACACTGCAGCGGTACAGGCAGCGGTTATAGATTCAGTTATCTGTGGGCTGTGGGGAGCTGCTGTCACTTGTTGGTTTCTGCCAGTGCCTGGTAAAATAAAGATTTTTTTTATTATTGACATATTGAGCATGGCGTCATGACGTCGCAGCACACCGCACCATTGACAGAGGAGCAGTGGCAGCCAGAAGTCACGTAAGGTAAGTGTCTGTGGGCTTAAAGTGGAGGGATGCAGGTGTTAGAGCTGCGGAGACACTGTGGGGCTTGAGACAGAAGGTGGATGGCAGAACTAAAAAGGCACTGCAGGACTGGAGACAGAAGGGGGCTTGCTGGAGAGACACTGGTGGGGGGTGGGGCTAGAGAGACAGAAGGGGGCTGTCAAGAGAGACAGAAGAGAGACAGAAGAGAGATGGTTGGAGAGACACTGGGGGCTGGAGACACAGAAGGGTGCTGGCTGGAGAGAGAAGGGGAAAGGCTGGAGAGACACTGGTGGGGGGTGGGGGCTATAGAGACAGAAGGGGGCTGTCAAGAGAGACAGAAGAGAGATGGTTGGAGAGACACTGGGGCTGGAGACACAGAAGGGTGCTGGCTGGAGAGAGAAGGGGAAAGGCTGGAGAGACACTGGTGGGGGGGGCTAGAGAGACAGAAGAGAGATGGTTGGAGAGACACTGGGGCTGGAGACACAGAAGGGTGCTGGCTGGAGAGAGAAGGGGAAAGGCTGGAGAGACACTGGTGGGGGGGGCTAGAGAGACAGAAGAGAGATGGTTGGAGAGACACTGGGGCTGGAGACACAGAAGGGTGCTGGCTGGAGAGAGAAGGGGAAAGGCAGGAGAGACACTGGTGGGGGGGGGGGCTATAGAGACGGGGGCTGTCAAGAGAGACAGAAGAGAGATGGTTGGAGAGACACTGGGGGCTGGAGTTAGAAGGGAGATGGCTGGTGAGACACTGAGGACTGACTAGAAAGACACTGCGGGGCTGGCAGGAGCTGGAGATACACTGGTGGGGGGGGCTATAGAGACGGGGGCTGTCAAGAGAGACAGAAGAGAGATGGTTGGAGAGACACTGGGGGCTGGAGTTAGAAGGGAGATGGCTGGTGAGACACTGGGGACTGACTAGAAAGACACTGCGGGTCTGGCAGGAGCTGGAGATACACTGGTGGGCTGGCTGGAGAGTGACTGTGGGGTAGAGAGACAGAATGGGGATGACTGGATAGAGACTGGAGGGCAGGAGATCAGCGGTGGCTGCTACCCCTGGTCCAAGCCATGGAGCTGACCAGGACCATAAATGTGTAGTTGTATGTAACATATGTCCTGGTTTCCTTTCCCGGGGATCCGCCACCGCCACATCATGGAACACAGTGCTCAGACAGTCAGTCATCATTTTGCCCGCCCCCGGACTCCCATTGGCTCACAGAAGTCCGAGGGCGGGATAAATGTTCATATGTCCTGGCCAGCTCCCCCCTGCACAGCTTGGACGGCCGCCGCTGGAGGAGATACAGAATGGGGCTGGTAAGAAAGACAATGGGGGGCAGGAGATGCAGTAGGGGGCTGTCAAGAGAGACAGAAGAGAGATGGTTGGAGAGACACTGGGTGCTGGAGTGACAGAAGGGTGCTGGCTGGAGAGAGAAGGGGAATGCCTGGAGAGACACTGGTGGGGGGTGGGGCTAGAGAGACAAAAGGGGGCTGTCAAGAGAGACAGAAGAGAGATGGTTGGAGAGACACTGGGAGGTGGAGTGACAGAAGAGAGATGGTTGGAGAGACACTGGGAGGTGGAGTGACAGAAGGGGAGATGAGGCTGAAGAGAACTATGGGGAAGTGGCTGGAAAATATCCAAACTGGCAGGAAAGCTGGCACATTACTTCCCGCTCTGGTTCCCTCAGCTGTGGTACTGCATATGTGTCATGTAAGATGTGGCACCCACTCTATTTTGCCTCCAGGTTCCTGGTATAAACTTTAGCCCCTTGGTGGGAATGTAGGAGGGGATAGTGCCAAGAGTTGGTGGGAATGTGGGAAGGGATGGTGCATAAAATGCTTTAACAAAGATTTTCAGCAACCTGCACCAGTCCGCGCTCAGGAGCAACACTCCCTATACAACCAAAAAAGAGAAAACTGAGCGATTTACCAGGCGCTGTCCCTCAGAAGAGGTGTATCTATCTTCCTGAACCCTGATATTGTTGATGTTTTTGGGTTGACCGTTCCTCCCCAGAAACAAAAGAAGACAGGATATAGGGTTAATTCACCGTAAACTCTATCATTCTGTATAAAATAAATCTGTGTCCCAACTCACCAAAACACAATGATATGCGTGCACATAAAGAGTCATATACAGCTTCAATTCATCATAAGGGCCAAACATTTATCTGGCCAGAATCAATGCAGATCCACCTTGTATACAAACTCACCTAGGGGACAATGATATACGTTCCTCAAAAGGTTTCTTTTTATCTTCAGGTCAAGGTAGGTTAACCATCACATGCAGATGCATTCATAACCACCACAGATACAATTATGGCTCCAAGGGTAATTTTTATTCCACAGTCCACAAAGGGTAAAAAGTCCCAAACAAGCTTTATTCCAAATCATAAAACATTAAAATGGACCTCAATGATGGTGTCTACACCCTGAGGAAGGACCATTTAGGTCAGAAACCCATTGGAGGTGAACTTTGGACTCTCTTTTGGATGCAGACCTGAGGCTTTTCCATCTGCCAGAACTCTCTTGGCCCAACTCAGTCCGGGTGAGAAGGAATCAGTTTGTTCAGTGGTCTATAGCATCATTGAGGTCCAAATATGAGAAGCCTTCTAAATGATTGCAGCTTTATAAATATGGGCTGGCTCACCCGCATCTTGTAGGCTATTACATAGACCTCATGATGTCGGAACAAAAAGATACAATTCAAAATTAGTAATTACATACTTTATGCGTTTTTTGTTTAAGATTCTTCAGGACAATAAAATTTCCATAATTGAAACCAAAAGTAATCTGGTTTTGCTGTGATCAAAACCAACACCATAACACAATGGGGTTACGTAATAGGCTCAGAGATTACGGAACCAGGGGAATTTCAGCAAGTTTGCTGCTAAATTTAAAGCAGCAATTAATATAAGACTGGTTTTGCCGTATAACTGATTGCCACTTTAAATTTTGAACTCGCTGAAATCTCGCCCCTTTTGGAATCTCTGGACCTATCACATAACCCCCAGTGCTGGTTTTGGAAACAAAATGAAAACACAGGATGGTTTTCAGAACTGTAGCTGCAGTTTATCATCAAGTCTCCTGTATTTAGAGAAAATGCGCAATAACGGTAAATTACCACAGGGAGGCACCAGTGCACTAGGATTGAAAACGTTACTTGTATTTTTTCTGTTACTCTAAGATACATTTCCAGCTATGAAAGTTTGTAATATCCTGTATGTTATGTGAGCACTCCCACAGTTACATATTACAAGCCAGTGCTCAGGGGTGTATCTAGGGGTCCGAGCGCCCCTGGCAAAGTAAAAGACTGGCATGCCAAAAAGGGGCAAGGCCACTCAATAGTACCCCAATTCAATTTACACCACACAGTAGTGCTCCTTACTCACATTACACAGCACAGTAATGTCCGTTAGTCACGTTATGCAGTAGTGCCCTTTATACACATTATGCCACACAGTAGTGCCCATATATATGGGAAGGCGCGCACGCTTCTTTGAAAGTGGACGTGGCCTTGCAATTTTATATTATGATATCAAACTATAAATATATAATCACACACACCCTACACACGTACACACACAATTAGCAGCCTTACACACAATGCCCACAGCAGTGCTCCTTATGCCAGTATAGTGCACATAATGTCCCCAGTATAGTGTAAGATATACATAACTTTCCAGTATAGTGCCAGATGCACATAATGCCCCCAGTATAGTGCCAGGTGCACGTAATTTTGCCAGTACAGTGCCAGATGCACATAATGTCCCCAGTATAGTGTTAGATACACTTAATGTCCCAGTATCAGATACACTTAATGTCCCAGTATAGTGTCAGATACACTTAATGTCCCAGTATAGTGTCAGATATACATAATGTCCCCTAGTATAGTGACAATTACACATAATAACCCCAGTAGTGCAGTGCCAGATGCACGTAATGTCCCCAGTACAGTGTTAGATACACTTAATGTCCCAGTATAGTGTCAGATTGAGTTATTGTCCCAATATAATGCCAGACACACATATGCCCCCGCAGTGTCAGACACACATATGCCTCCACAGTGACAGATACACATACTGTCCCCACAGTGCCAGATACACATACTGACCCCACAGTGACAGATACACATACTGTCCCCACAGTGCCAGATACACATACTGTCCCCACAGTGCCAGATACACATACTGTCCCCACAGTGTCAGATACACATACTGTCCCCACAGTGCCAGATACACATACTGACCCCACAGTGCCAGATACACATACTGTCCCCACAGTGTCAGATACACATACTGTCCCCACAGTGCCAGATACACATACTGTCCCCACAGTGCCAGATACACATACTGTCCCCACAGTGCCAGATACACATACTGTCCCCACAGTGCCAGATACACATACTGACCCCACAGTGCCAGATACACATACTGTCCCCACAGTGTCAGATACACATACTGCCCCCACAGTGCCAGATACACATACTGTCCCCACAGTGTCCAATATACATACTGTCTCCACAGTGTCTGATACACACACTGACCCCACAGTATCAGATACACATATGCCCCCACAGTGTCAGATACACATAAGCCCCCACAGTGTCAGATACACACACTGCCAGATACATATATGCCCCCACAGTATCAAATACACATATGCCCCCACAGAGCCAGATACACACATGCCCCCTCAGTGTCAGATACACACATGTAGAGTACCTTGACTGTAGTGTGGTGCGTTGCCGGACCCCGGCACCAATTACAGTGGCTGCCACTGCTGCATGCTGTGATCGTAACTGGGCATCCCTCTTGGTGAGTAACTACACAGGGGTAAGGGGATAGCTCCTGCCTCTAATCTACCTACTGGCCATGGGTGGCACAGCTGGACAGCGCCCCTCCTCGGCTGGCGCCCCTGGCGAGTACCATCATGGCCAATAGGTAGATACGCCCCTGCCAGTGCTGACTAGTGATGAGCGGGTTCGGTTCCTCGGAATCCGAACCCCCCCGAACTTCACCCATTTTACACGGGTCCGAGGCATACTCGGATTCTCCCATATTGCTCGGTTAACCCGAGCGCGCCCGAACGTCATCATCCCGCTGTCGGATTCTCGCGAGATTCGGATTCTATATAAGGAGCCGCGCGTCGCCGCCATTTTTCACTCGTGCATTGGAAATGATAGTGAGAGGACGTGGCTGGCGTCCTCTCACTTTGTTTCAGGGGGTTGCAAAAATCTTTATTCTGGGGACCAGCAGTATTATAGGAGGAGTACAGTGCAGAGTTTTGCTGACCAGTGACCACCAGTATTATACGTTCTCTGCCTGAAAAACGCTCCATATCTGTGCTCAGTGTGCTGCATATATCTGTGCTCACACTGCTTTATTGTGGGGACTGGGGACCAGCAGTATTATATAGGAGGAGTACAGTGCAGAGTTTTGCTGACCAGTGACCACCAGTATTATACGTTCTCTGCCTGAAAAACGCTCCATATCTGTGCTCAGTGTGCTGCATATATCTGTGCTCACACTGCTTTATTGTGGGGACTGGGGACCAGCAGTATTATATAGGAGGAGTACAGTGCAGAGTTTTGCTGACCAGTGACCACCAGTATATTACGTTCTCTGCCTGAAAAACGCTCCATATCTGTGCTGCATTGTAGTATATAGTAGGAGTACAGTGCATAATTTTGCTGACCACCAGTATATAATATATAGGAGTACGATACAGAAGGCCACTGCTCTACCTACCTCTGTGTCGTCAAGTATACTATCCATCCATACCTGTGGTGCATTTCAGTTTTGCACAGTTTGCTGACCACCAGTATATAATATATAGCAGTACGGTACAGTAGGCCACTGCTCTACCTACCTCTGTGTCGTCAAGTATACTATCCATCCATACTGTCACAACTGAGGGCCTGAGCTGACAGGAGGCAGCCTCAGTTGTAGGGGCTGAGATGTAACGGAACCTGGGAGGTTGTATCAGACCCCTAGACATGTAAGTAACATGTAGAATAACTGCCCGAAGGCGTGACCACGACAACCAGGATAATCATAAAAGTCAATGATGTTTATTATGACAAATTCCGTAACACAGCAGCAGTAAAGGAAACATAAAAGTCAACAGAGGATAAATACAATTCCTGGGTACTACAGGGTGGTAAGGGCCACAGGCACTGGTAGTGTGAGACAGTTCTTATAATCTTCTAGTTGGAAAGTCCTTACCAGGCCTGACTGTAGCAATGGAGAGAACCCAGGATCGTACCAGCTGATGTTCCAGGAAAGGCTGGGCTGCTGAAGGTAAAACGGCTGCTGTGGATACTGGATGGAACCAGACTGTTGTTGGTACGGAGTGGATACTGGCTGGAACCAGTTAAATAATAAACGAACTTGAGAGCGATGAAATAATAATGAAGTTTGGAGTTTGAGAGCGGTGAAATAATAATACCGGTGGAGAGTGGTAAACTGCAGAAAAGGACACCGGACCTTTTAAGAGAAGCTATACACTGCTGGAAGCTGGGCTGGAAGCAGGTGATGTTGTAGCTGGAAACAGGTGAGTCCAGTATGGATCGGAGAGTCAGGCTACACCGCAGATGGAATGCTGGTGCGGATCTCTATAGCAGAAGTCTGGAAACAGGAGCTGGAACCTGGAAGACATTCACAGAAGAGAGACAAACTGGAACTAGGTTTGACAACCAAAGCACTGACGCCTTCCTTGCTCAGGCACAACCTATTTATACCTGCAGCAAGGAAGGCATTGGCTAGGCAATTATGCAAATTAATAATACTGACAACGGATTGGTAGGAATGATCAGCTGACAAAATCCAAGATGGCTGCGCCCATGCAGAGACTTGGAGGGAAGTTTGGATTGTAATCCATGTGGTCTGGAAAACAGTAATGGCGGCGCCGGCCACCGGAGACAGGAGACGCCAGGCTGACAGATGCACATCCGACCACGCGGACACAGCGGAGGCCGCGGCTGACGTAATCGCCACTCTGAATGCAGAAGCTCAGGAACGGCGGCGGAGGCCGCGGGAGACGCCATGCCAGATGTATAAGGCGTTACTGTGACTGCGTCCAGAGAGACAGGAGAGGATGCGGGAATGTGCACATCAGGATAACAGATGGGATCCGGTCCTGGAGCGCTGAGCCAGCCTTAGGAGGCATCTGATAGGTAAGAAATGGCGTCCAGATACCCGGATCGTGACAGCACCCCCCCCTTTAGGAGTGGCCCCAGGACACTTCTTTGGCTTTTGAGGAAACTTGGAATGGAATCTCCGGACCAAGGCAGGAGCATGGACATCAGAAGCATTGGTCCATGAACGTTCCTCAGGGCCATAACCCTTCCAGTCAATAAGATACTGAAGTTGACCGTAACGGTGACGTGAGTCCAGGATCTTGGCTACTTCATACTCAACGCCTCGTTGAGTTTGGACTTTCGGAGCTGGAGGAAGTGCGGAATGAAACCGATTCAGGATCAGCGGTTTCAACAAAGAAACATGAAATGTCCTGGGTATTTTCAAGAAGGATGGTAACTGTAACCTGTAGGCAACAGGATTGATGACTTGTTCAATCTTGAAGGGTCCGATGTAGCGAGGTGCAAATTTCATGCTGGGAACTCTCAACCTCAAATTCTTCGTGGACAGCCACACACGATCACCCACCTTGAGAGCAGGAACCGCTCTACGCTTCCTATCGGCAAACTTCTTATACCTGAATGAGGCTTTAAGCAGGGCTGCGCGGACGTTCCTCCAGTTATTTGAAAACTGACGCAAGGTGACATCCACTGCTGGAACAGAAGTTGCGGGAAGCGGTTGGAATTCTGGGACTTTAGGGTGGAATCCATAATTAATGAAGAATGGTGTAGAAGAAGATGAGGAATGGTATTGATTGTTGTGGCTGAACTCGGCCCAAGGAAGGAGTTGAACCCAGTCATCTTGAGAGGAAGACGCATATATACGGAGGAAGGCCTCCAAGTCCTGATTCACCCTCTCGGTTTGACCATTGGTCTGAGGATGGTAAGCCGTGGAAAACTTTAACTTGACTTGGAGGGCTTGACACAAACTTCGCCAAAATTTGGCTACAAATTGTACTCCACGATCCGAGATGATCTCTTCAGGAAGACCGTGAAGTCGGAAGATCTCTTGTATAAACACTTGAGCCAACTTGGAAGCTGACGGAAGACCGGTGAGAGGGATGAAATGTGCCATCTTGGTGAACCGGTCAACTACCACCCAGATGGTATTAAACTTGTTGCAGATAGGTAGATCGGAAACAAAGTCCATCGACAAATGGGTCCAAGGTCGACGGGGAACAGATAATGGAACCAGTTGCCCCGCAGGCGACTGGCGGGAGACTTTGTGTTGGGCACACTTTGGGCAGGAGGCAATAAATTCCATAACGTCCTTCTTCAGAGTTGGCCACCAGTAGGACCTAGAAATAAATTCAAGGGTTTTCTGAATGCCTGTATGTCCAGCAAAACGGGAAGCATGGGCCCAATGCATGAGCTTCTTCCTTAGAACTGGCTTAACAAAACTTTTCCCTGGTGGAGGCGTAAAGTCCATCCCTACCGTGGAGAATGCCAACGGATTAATAATAGGATGCTTGTCTGCAGACTCGGACTCATTTTCTTGCTCCCATGAGCGGGAAAGGGCATCGGCCTTACGATTCTGAGAACCCGGACAGAACTGGAGTTTAAAGTCAAACCTAGAGAAGAAAAGTGCCCATCTGGCCTGACGAGGATTCAGACATTGTGCGCCTTTGAGATATAAAAGATTTTTGTGGTCGGTAAGTATGGTGATTGAGTGGGAAGCTCCCTCCAACAGGTATCTCCACTCCTCCAGAGCGAGCTTGATGGCTAGCAACTCCTGATCGCCAATGGCATAGTTGCGCTCAGCTGGGGAGAACTTCCGGGAGAAGAAACTGCAAGGATGTAGATGTCCATCTTTGGCCCTCTGGGATAACACTGCTCCTACTCCAACGGAGGAGGCATCTACCTCTAAGATAAAAGGAGAGTCGGTGTCGGGCTGTTTCAGAACTGGTGCAGAGATGAACCGTTGCTTCAGAAGGTGAAAGGCCTGTGTAGCTTCCTCGGACCACTTGGACGGATTAGCACCTTTCTTGGTTAATGCAGTGATAGGCGCCACAATGGTGGAAAAGTCTCGTATAAATTTTCTATAATAATTGGCGAACCCTAAGAACCTCTGGACCCCTTTGAGGCTTAAGGGTATAGGCCAATTCTGGATTGCTTGGAGTTTCTCAGGATCCATCTCTAGTCCGGAACCGGACACAATGTAACCTAGAAACGGAATGGTTTTAACTTCAAACACACACTTCTCCAATTTACAATAGAGGTGATTGACACGGAGACGGGAAAGAACCTCTTTTACCCAGAAACGATGATCTTCGAGATTATTAGCAAAGATGAGGATGTCGTCTAGATAAACCATGACATGGCGGTACAAGATGTCCCTGAAAATCTCATTCACGAAGTGCTGGAAGACTGCTGGAGCATTGCTCAATCCGAAGGGCATGACGAGGTACTCATAATGTCCGTCACGGGTGTTAAAGGCGGTCTTCCACTCGTCACCCTCACGGATTCGGATGAGATTGTAGGCACCCCTCAAGTCCAGCTTTGTGAAAATAGTTGCACCACTAACTCTATCAAAGAGCTCGGTAATCAGGGGTAAAGGGTATCGGTTCTTGACGGTAATGTCGTTCAGACCTCTGTAGTCGATGCACGGACGCAGGCCACCATCTTTCTTCTTAACGAAGAAGAAGCCTGCGCCGGCTGGAGAAGAAGATGGTCGGATGAAACCCTTCGCCAGGTTCTCTTTGATGTACTCTTCCATGGAGTGTGTCTCAGGCAGAGACAACGGATAAGTTCGGCCTCGCGGTGGAACCTTCCCTGGAATGAGGTCGATTGGGCAGTCCCATTCTCTATGAGGAGGAAGGATATCAGCAGAGGCTTTACTCAACACGTCCGTGAAGTCTTGATATGGAGGAGGCGGAACATCAGATGACCTGGGGAAGGAAGAACAAACAGGAAGAACTTTGGCTAAACAAGTCTCAGCACAGGAGGGACCCCATGCCAGTATTTGCGTAGTCGTCCAGTCAATTGATGGGTTGTGGAGACGGAGCCATGGAAGGCCTAAAACCACTGGATGTGTGGCTCTTGGAATCACTAAAAAAGAAATATACTCAGAATGAAGAACTCCCACTCTCAGACGAACTGGAAGAGTCCTTAAGGAAATGACTGCGTCAAAAATCTTGCTGCCATCCACGGCAGTCAAAGAGATGGACGAGGACAGTCTCTCGGTGGGTAGGGACCACCGTTTAACATAAGCTTCGGTTATGAAATTCCCAGCTGCTCCGGAATCAAGGAGGGCAATGACGTTCCTGTAACGTTGAGCAATTTGGAGCGACACTGGGAGGTTACAGTCATGAGGAGATGGAGAGGAGATCATTACTCCTAGCCGGCCCTCTCCTTGGCGAGCTAGGATCTGGAGTTTCCCGGACGTTTGGGACAGGCATTGATAGTGTGCGACGGAGCTGCACAGTAGAGACAGAGAGACTCAGAGAGACGTCTTCGGCGCTCAGCGGGAGATAGACGGGAACGACTAATTTGCATAGGCTCATCCTTGGATGGAGATGGTTGACGAGGAGGAGGAGCAGAAGATTTAGGAGTAGATGATCTTCCTCGCTCGGTTGCTCTCTCTCTGAAACGTAGATCAACCTTCGTGCAAAGAGAAATTAGCTCATCCAACTTAGAGGGCAAGTCTCTGGTAGCTAACTCATCCTTGATGCGTTCTGATAAGCCATGCCAGAATGCAGCATACAGGGCCTCGTCGTTCCATGCCAGTTCGGATGCCAGGATTTTAAACTGTATAAGATACTGTCCCACAGTACGTGTTCCCTGGCGTAAACGGAGAATCTCAGATGAAGCAGATGTTATCCGGCCTGGCTCGTCGAAGATGCACCTGAATGTAGCTACAAAGTCAGTATAGGAGGATAGCAGGGGATCAGACTTCTCCCATAAAGGTGATGCCCAGTCAAGGGCTGAGCCACTGAGAAGGGAGATGATATAGGCAATTTTGGTACGGTCACTGAAGAAATTGCCAGGTAGAAGCTCAAAGTGGATTTCACATTGATTGAGAAATCCCCTGCAGAACCTTGGAGATCCATCAAATTTTGCTGGCGTTGGAAGATGAAGATGTGGACTGGAAATGGGTAAGGTGGGTGGGGTTACAGCTGGTGTCACTGTAGTGGACGCACCAGATGTGCCAGGTCCACGGAGGGTCGTTTGAATCCCATCCAGCCGTGTAGAGAGATCCTGGAGACAACTGTCAAAGTCAGAAAAATATCTCTATGCACACTGCCATATTTGCACCTCACACAGGTCCGTGCTGCGCATGCGTACGCTCTCCCGTACGTGCACATACTCACAGTCGCGGGCACCCGCAGGCGCACGGTATGCGTATTTACGGTAGAGTTTATGTGATCGTAGCGTGCGACTCAATCGTTACATATTTTCAGTAATAATGTATTTTGTAGATCATGGTCCCTTTGATAGATTCTGAAAGTTTAGGTAACATAGCATGTTCCTGGACAGAGAAATCCCTCTTTGTATTGTACGAAAGGGTCTAACAGGGGTCATACAGTGGTGTTTGGTACCCATCGGAAGAGTATTTAAATAGCAATATTCCGGTGTTGGTTTGGAGCGGATAAATCGCTCGTGCGAATAGTTATGGACATAAGAAGTTTATGTCCATTTACTATTATTTGTTCTTACTTAGTCATGCGGCGGGAAACCCAGTATCCCACCCACCTGAGCTGTTGGAAATCGTCACAGCCCACCTGTATGAATCAACCTATGACCTTTTGTTATAATGCGAGGCCGAATTCCTGTGTCCAATGAACAATAAGAATGTAGGGACCATTGTACTGTATTGTGTACAGAGTATATAAGGGTCACCGTCCCCAGGCCAGCCAGTACTCTCTCTTCAACAGTTATTGCTGATAATTGGAGGACTGGATTCCGGTTGCGCCTGCGTGTGTTCCCCGTATGGTATGTTTCTCTGTTGCCACTTTGTTTCTCATATGTTGTTAGCCATTCTCACTTAGTCTCTGTATTTATAATGCGATCGTTCTCTATTGTGCATGTTACTGTCTAGATACTCTGTTAGAATTATATGTTAGCTTGTAGCGTATGACTTGTGAACTGTTTCCCCTTTTTGAAGTAACTTAAGACTTGTTAGTAAAAGGCTTTGGACCCTTAACGGTAGCGTGTGTTCATTATATTGCAAGGGGTAATAGGAGCGTCTCTTTCGCTCAAACAGCTTTAATATTAACAAGGTTAAGCAGCGTTCTATCGCTACAGTGTTTTAATACAAGGTTTACAGCGTAAGAATATCTTTCCTGTGTGTCACATACAAGTTTTACTGATTGTTATCCAGTGAGCGTCTGCTACGCAAATAGCGTAGCATTATGGTAATCGCTCACCTATTGTGTGCTCGATACCAACAGCGTATTCTCGCGAGCGTTTGTGTCGCTCGAGCGGCTCGCTCCCGATACAGCGTCCGCTACGCTAAGAGCGTACCCTTAAGGTACTACATACTCCAATAGCGTACAAAGTCTCTTAACCTCTTAGAGTGTTTAATACGGTAATTAAATCGACATTCTCAATTGGGGCCTCGTCCTCCCTCCACACATCCATCCGCACTAGCTAAAACACACTTTATCTGTCAGCAAAGGGCGGGAACGCAGTATCCTTTCGTATCCGTATTGGTGGTGAAGGATACAGTAGTGCTGACTAGATAAGCGTCTGTTTCGCTACGCTGTAGGAGTGCTGGGGTGGAATCCGGAACCAGAGGTAAGAACAATACGCTATTATCATTTAAAACTGTTTATTTCTGCTTTTGCATACGCACACACGCATGCACGCACGCATCTACATTGTTGTAACTCACTTTCTTGTTGCCATTAGAATTGACTATTAGACACGTGCTGAGGAATCTGGTGCTATTTAGTTAAGATTACAAAGGAAAATTGTTAAGGGTATAAGTGTAAAGAACACACACACAGCATAGCAAACACTATGTGGTAAGCAATTTCAGTTGAGTATTGTTTACATTGATAGAAGCGTGTTGATTGTGTCGCTGTGGGCGTATCTGCACTCTGTGCATAAGTGTCTCGGACAACGTGCAAAAGCACGTACGTGACGCAAAGGCATACGCACGTGGCGTGTTTTACGCAACGGAACGTACGCATACGCCCATTGAGACTCATATCACACAATAACCTTGTTTAGGGTGGGCGGTATAGTATAGCCACCTGGTAAATAGCACACAGTTGTTCAGTTCAGTTTACTAAAAGTATTAGTGAAAAGAAAACCTTTTTCTACTGCAAACCCAGGGATTGGACTCCTACCTGTATGTAAGGAATTTCTGTACAGAAAGATTAAAAGTGTATTTGATTGAATAGGAGTGAGTGTGGAATTTAAGGTATTGTTTTTGTGAACCCACAAATCGGGATCCCGTCGGAGACCACATCAGGTGAGTGGACACTTGGTGGCGTGGGACTGGCTTGCCCGCGTTAACATTATATAAGGTAAAGGAGCAAGTAGTTTCCGCAGACAAAAGGACTGCGAGGTATTTAAGCGCAGCCCCGGGGGTTTTGCGTAGCACCCATATAGTCAAGGTAAAGCTCCGGCTGAAGGTTTCGCAGCCTAAACAACCGATTCCATTGGTCGTAAAGCGTATAAATATTTAGTTATTTATGCACTGTGCGACTGGACCGCACGTAATTGTGTGCATTAGTTTGTTACCTTGATACCCATCGACAATTTATTGTGGGATCATAAACGCTATTTGCACATACGAACGTGATTTGTGTAGGTTTTTGTTATTTTAAGGGAGTTTTGCTGTTCACTAAGCAAATCTCTAACGACCAATACTTGCTGGGGAGGGGTCGTATACTCCCACGTGCCCCAGTAAATAGAGGTTACAAAAGATCCCACGGATTGGATAGGCCAATTGGGGCGCAGAGTGAGTGAAAGCACTAGTTGAACTTTCACCGTCGCCTTACCGCGGGCAATTTGGTCTGTTTGTCAGAATTAGCTAAGACAGCAATATCTGCAAACGATGGGGGCCAATTGTTCAAAGAAGGGACGTCCAACAAGGGTTCACGTTGGTGGTTGTTGGCCCAAAGGGTCCGCACAGTATATAATGTGTGAAAAATACGGAACTCACACACAGGTATTATGCAATGAGTGGGAACGTATGACAGAGGATGATGGGGAACAGTTTCCCCGGGTAGGCAGTCTGAACCCTGAGGTATTGCAGAACTTAAGAAAAAGGATAGGTCTAATCAAATCTGCAAAGCAGAGGATCAGACATTATGATTGTTTACTGATATGGCAACAGGAAAGTGAAATACAACAGGAACTGGCCCAAAAAGCTAATTCCCATCCAGGTAGAAATCTAATAGCAACGGCACCACCACCATATATATCAGGGGACAAAGTGGCTGCAGAGAATGACATGCGGGTTTGCGATAAGGGTGCACTTAATAAATGTATTAGTAATGACAAAATTAGGATGAAAGTAAATGCAAATGTTGACACTAACCCTAACCCATGCAAGTTGTATCCTATGTTAAACTTCCCCCAGGAATACGACCAAGAAGATGAGCCCACAACGATTTCAGCTCTCTCTCTAGCGGCCACCATAAGCGATACTCCAGTAGGCATCGCCCAACCACCTAGGGAGGCATCAAAAGCACATAGCTCAGGGACAGGTGAGGTTGTATCTACAGGTAAGTACGGCACTGTACAATATGCTGAAACTATTGCACCATACACTGAAGAATCAAACCAGAGTGAAGTAGTTCTAATTAACCCTGTTAGAGTAATAGCGGTCCCCAATGGTAAGACTGACGCAAATGGAGCCACACCCATTAGAAATATTGCAATGCACTGTCCCTGGTCACGAGCAGAATTAAGAACAATTCTGTCTGAATTTCCTGATCCCAGGAAAGACTTAGCCGCATGCCAAAGGTTCATTAAAGACCTAGGAAATTCCACTGAACCAAACAACAAAGATTGGAGAACACTACTGCGGGCATGTCTGCCCTCTAGTGTTGACCCTATTAAGTTTATAGCTGACTGTAAACTAGATCAGGAGGTTCCCCTTACGGATGCATACACTCAAGAAAATGTAATCAGAATCAATCTGCAACTGGGAATATATTTCCCAGCCGTAGTAAAATGGAATAAAATATTCTCCATTAAACAAATGGAAAGGGAAACTGCCCCTGAATATTTCCACAGAGCATTAGAGGAAATGGCTAAGTACACTGGGATCATGGACATTGAGACAAATATACACCATAGAGAGGTAGCGGTGTCCGTATTGATGGACGGTTTAAAGGAGGTATTAAAAAGTAGGGTACAAACTGCTCAACCCAACTGGAGAGGTATGTCGGTGGCCGCCTTAAGAGAGACTGCTGCTGGGCACGACAGGAATATTACAAGACACAGGGAGTCACAAAGTGATAAACTGATGGCAATAAGTATCCAGGCCCTCACAACAAGGCCGCCTCAGTCCAGATCACAGGTCCCTGGTGGTAAGCCGCATGTGGTAAAATGTTACAATTGTAGTAGGGAAGGACATTTTGCACGTAATTGTACCAATAACTCATATAATGCACATAAAAACCCTAGACAACGACACGACACACGACATTGGGAGCAGGGTCCACAGAGGCGGAGCTACGAGCCACATGCAGGGGAAACAAAAAGATACCCCCCGAACAGAGACTGGCAAGCCTCTGGTAGTTCCCAGCTAACTCCCTCACAAGTAGTTGCTGCCAGCGGGATTCAGGGAGGTCACCATACCCAATAGGGGTGTGGCCATACCTGTAATCTGCAGCCAGCAAAATTGATTGCAAGTCTTGGGAGTGAACCAGAAATTGCAATTAATGTAGCTGGTAAATCATTAAACTTTCTTGTAGACACAGGGGCGGCCAAATCAGTGATAAATTCGACAGTGGGCATGAGAACCACTGGTAAGACAATTCCAGCCATAGGGGTAACGGGAGTAGTCCAGCACTACCCTGTTAGCAAACCAGCCGAGATTACAATAGGGCCTTTACATACCAAGCATTCCTTTTTGCTGGCTGCATCGGCACCGACTAATCTCCTGGGAAGAGACTTACTGTGTAAAATGGGGTGCGTCATTTATTGTACTCCTGAAGGTGTATTCTTAGACATACCTGAGAATCACGCTCAGGAAGTGCGAGACATGTTAGACTCCCCGTCAAAATTAATGTCACATACCATTATGACAAATAGGACTCCCTCCCAAGTAGAAGAAATGACATCTCAGATACCAGAGTCACTTTGGACAAAAGATGGACAGGACACTGGATTAATGGCAAACGTAGCTCCAGTAGTTGTACAAGTAAAAGATGGTAGGATAGCTCCAAAAATCCCACAGTACCCTCTGAAGCCAGAGGTGGAGTTAGGAGTTTACCCAGTAATAGAGCGCTTGCTACAACAGGGCATTCTGGTAAGAACGTCCAGCACTGCCAATAGTCCCATCTTCCCTGTTAAAAAGAGTGGGGGGAGGGGTTACAGACTAGTGCAGGATCTAAGGGGGATTAACAAAATAGTTGAGAGTCAGTTCCCCGTAGTGCCAAATCCAGCTGTCATCCTAATGCAAATCCCTCCCACTGCCAAATTTTTCACTGTTATTGACCTCTGCTCCACTTTCTTTTCGGTACCTCTGCACCCTGACAGTCAATATTTGTTTGCATTCACATACAGAGGAGTCCAATACACATGGACTCGATTACCACAAGGATTCATAGATAGTCCAAGTATATTTTCTCAGGCTTTGCATGATTGTTTACAGTCTTTCCAACCAGTGAGTGGATCAGTATTAATACAGTACGTGGATGATCTACTACTGTGTTCTGATTCACTGGAAGCATCTCTGAAGGATACGAAACAGCTCCTGTTTCATCTTTCAGACACAGGACACAAGGTTTCCAAAGACAAGTTGCAATTATGCCAAACTAAGATAAAATATTTGGGACACTGTCTAACACAAGGACTGAGACACCTGACCGCTGATAGAATTCAAGCAATTAGAGACATGACTCTGCCACAAACCCAGCAACAGATCAGAACATTTTTAGGAATGTGTGGGTATTGCCGTAACTGGATCCCAGGGTTTTCCATCCTAGCGTTACCCTTGCAGGAAATGGTCTCCTCAAACAAACCTGATCGGATTTCGCATACAGACGAGTCTGAGACAGCATTTGAGAGACTTAAACAGTGCCTAACGCAGGCACCAGCATTGGGTATGCCTGACTATGGGAAACCCTTTGAACTATACGGAACAGAAAGTGCTGGTTGCGCGGCAGGTGTACTAACCCAAAAACACGGTGATGCCAGCAGGCCGGTAGCATACTACAGCGCTCAGCTAGACACGGTAGCGCGATCCCTCCCCACATGCTTGCGAAGCGTTGCTGCGATAGCATTGCTAGTGACAAAAAGCGAAGATGTCGTGCTAGGCCACAACCTCACAATCCATACGCCACATGCAGTGTCAGCCTTATTGAATTCTGCCCAAACCAGACACGTATCATCAGCGAGGTTTACAAGATGGGAATTGGCCCTAATGGCCCCCGTAAACATCACCATAAGGAGATGCAGTGCATTAAATCCTGCAACATATCTCCCAGGTGTGCCTGGTCAGGCACAAAGGGTGGAAGGTGAGAGTGATGGGGAAGGAGGATTTAATACAAAGGAAGATACACATGATTGTATGGAATATTTGACCCAAAATTTTACCGCAAGGCCTGACATCAGTGACAACCCACTGGAAGATGCAGAACTTACGTTCTACACGGACGGTAGTTGTCATAGACAGTCAGACTCGGGAGACTTGTGTACTGGATACGCAGTCGTAGATGACCAAGGCACCATAGAAGCAGAACCGCTAGGCCCACCTCACTCAGCCCAGGTTGCTGAACTGGTCGCCCTAACCAGAGCATGTGAATTGGCTAAGGGCAAATCAGCCAATATCTACACCGATTCTAGATACGCATTCGGGGTAGTCCATGATTTCGGAGCCCTATGGCGCCTCAGAAATTTCATGACGGCAGCTGGTACACCGGTAGCGCATGCAGCTCACATAAAAAGGCTTCTAACAGCGATACAGGAACCCGACAGAGTGGCTGTTATCAAATGTAAAGCACACACATATAGCCAAGACCCAGTATCGCTTGGTAACAGCCGAGCAGACGAAGCAGCTAAGTTAGCAGCTGCTACCCCCAGACAGACAGACACCACACAACTGATGGTATTTAATACCATCAACACACAGAAGTTGTGTGAGATGCAAAATTTGTGTTCCACACAGGAAAAGGCAGTCTGGAGGGCAAAGGGATATGGCCAGGAGTCCTCAGGACTCTGGACGGATGGACAAGGTAAACCGGTGGCCCCCAGAGCATATCTTCCATGTCTGGCTGAAGCAGCTCACGGGCTGACTCATCTAGGCAAGGAAGGGATGTGCAAATTGGTAAGAGCATATTGGTGCGCCCCAGGATTCTCCTCTCATGCGAGTAAAAGAGCAATGTCATGCCTTACCTGTTTGAGAAAGAATATTGGAAAGGCAATACCTACAGAACCATCCCATATCCCACCTGCCGGCGGCCCTTTCCAGGTAATACAGATTGACTTCATTCAATTACCCCCTTGTCGAAATTTGAAATATGTACTTGTCTGTATAGATGTTTTCTCAAATTGGGTCGAAGCATTTCCTGCGGCCACAAATACCGCTATGTTTACTGCTAAGAAAATTGTGCAGGAATTTGTATGTAGATATGGCATCCCTAGATTAATTGAGAGTGATAGGGGTACCCATTTTACAGGTGATGTCTTTCAAGGAATGTGTAAATTGATGGGAATTGATAGCAAGCTGCACACTACGTACCGTCCACAGGCGAGTGCGAAAGTGGAAAGAGTGAACAGCACTATTAAAAATAAACTGAGTAAAGTGATGGCAGAGACAGGATTGACATGGCCAGAAGCTTTACCCATTGTACTGTACAGCATCAGAACCACTCCCAGGTCCCCTCTTAATATGTCTCCCTTTGAAATCTTGTTTGGTCGACAACCGCATGTTATGATTAACCCTCAGGATGATTTGAAGTGTAACAATGAAGTAACTGTAAAATACTTGATTAACATGAGTAAACAGTTAAGGAATCAAAATGATAATCTGAAGTTGGTGATTCCTGATTTACCAGATAGTAATTGTCATGACATTGAACCTGGGGATTATGTGATGATACGGAATTTTCTACGCTCAGGTTGCCTTATTGACAGATGGGAAGGACCATACCAGGTCTTATTGACTAGCACTACAGCATTGAAGGTTGCTGAGAGAGAGACTTGGGTTCATTCATCCCACTGCAAGAAGGTTGCTGATCCAGAGAAGTCCCGTGATAAGGAACAGACGGTAGAGGTTGTATCACTGGAGTGTCTGTTCCAGGAGGACTGAGGCGGCACCTGAGCCGTGAAAATCTCAAGACCAAGAGCTGTTGTCGATCCCCCGTTCCCTTTTATTGTTTTTATCCAACTTCCCATCCCCTCTCCTTCAAATTATTTTTCCCCCTTCTCATTCTTCTCCGTTTCCTCCTACAAGATGGACTTGCCCCAAGAGACTGTGATCCGGATTTTCCTGTTGACCATGATGTTGACCAGAGCAGTCTGTTCCGGCGAGAGTACCATGGAGTTCGAGAGAGGTTCTGGAATGGATTCTGATGACAGAGATGGAGGCGTAGTTTTCCAAGAACAACTTAACCAACAAGTAAAGGCGAGTATCAGAAAACGATCCGATAGCATTGACCACAGAAGGAATTGTGATGGATTGTTAGCTGAAGAAAACTGTATCTGTAGGCTCTGTGACAATGTCATTGAGGATGGGTGTATTAAGAAATGCCAATCCAGTTTTAATATCCATATGGACCGGCATCCCTTGAGTGACTATCACTCTTTAGTGGGTAATGTGCTTAATAAAACAGATTGTTGGGTATGCTCTCAAGTACCTCAGGGTCATAGCAAATCAGGGCTAGTACCATTTCCTTTAACGATAGAGGAGGTACTTGAGTTAAATGGTGGGAGACCGGTGGACCGGAGGTTTAATATCTCCAGCCCTCCTAGTTTGAAGCTCCACCAATACCATGTGGATAGGTCCCTATTATGTTTCAACATCTCCAATCCCCGAAAGCCGGGAAATTGGGAAGTGTCATGGAGTAACCACACCATGACCTTTTCGCATAGAGCAGATAGAATGCCTACAGATACAGAGCTTGTACACCACATAGCCAGTAGAGGAAAATCTTTCCGGTATAGGTATACCTTAGGAAATAGGATTACTAAAGTTGGAGAGGTATCACCAGGATACTGTGCACATATCGTACAACCTGATACGTGTACTAAGCAGATGGAAGAATTAGGGTTAGGAGATTTCACATGGAAGGTGTGTAATATGGTTATGTCCTACTCCGTCCCATATGTTCTCCCCGATGATGCATATTTCATATGCGGGAGAAAGGCGTACAAGTGGCTTGCCCCAAACTCTGAAGGATTGTGTTATATTGGAAAAGTACTGCCTGGAGTAATGACTGTATCACATGACAAAATGAAAGACATACACCGTGGTGCCCAAGCTCCTTATACTCACACCCATTACGAGCACGTTGTTAAAAGGCACCTGATAGAGAAGACAGAGCATCCGGCCTCTGATCTGATAAGTGAATCCACCGGGATTCAATTCTTAATCGCGTTAGATTTCACCCGCACCGCTAGAGGAGTGCTGAATTATAAATACATTTCTGCGCTCGCCAATTTATTAGATAATATCACTGAAATGTATGATGACACGTTTAGGTATACTGGAAGAGAACTTCAGGCTTACAAAACAGAACTGGTACAGCATAGAATGGTTCTCAATTAGCTCACAGCAGTGACAGGCGGATATTGTGTCACACTGGCAACACAATACGGCGTGAAATGTTGCACATATATTACGAATAGCACCGAGGATCCGGTCGAGGTCATAGACCAAAAGATGGACGATATTCTCCAACTGAAGTGGGAATTTCGCAGAAGACACAATCTCACCCTTGCTGCTGTGAGTAATGAGCTGACTAGTTGGGTGTCATGGTTGAACCCGCGAAATTGGTTCTCCGGTTTAGGAGAATGGGCCCAAGGAATTATAATGGATGTTGGGAAGTTTCTCCTATGTATCTTAGGTGTTGTCATATCAATTGGTTTGATATTTAGATGCGGTCAGGCTTTAATGAGGTGCAATCGACGTACCAGGGTAATGAGTTTAAGGGGTGAGGAAACTGTAATTCCAATGGACTTGATTTATGACCCAAACGTAGAAACAATGATGTGATGAAAATGCGATTTCTACGGTCCGTTTCTTTCACCTGTTTTTCCGTTTTCCTCCAAGGTAAAAAGACCCACTTAGACGAGGAATTTGATGAGCCGATATACAGACAACAGATGGATTAAAAGAAGAAGTTTTGACAACTTTATACACTGATTTGATGAACTATGCCATGGATCCCCAGTTTCCCTAGAAATTTTAAAATTACGCTAGCCCAACACTTTTGTAAATCTATGGACATTGACAGCTTTTGCTCGCACCTTATGAGCAAAAGCACAAAGAAGACTGCAATCAACAAACACCAAACAAGACCTCAATCGACGAATGTTCATTTACCTGACATAGAATACCACCGCATTTACCGTAATTATGTCTTTTCTTCATTTCTACAACCCTCAGGTAATGACACACATAGTCGATAGGGAATACAGGCACAGATATCAGCAATCACATATCTCCCCCATTCATGTATCATCAACTAAAATGTGCTCCCCCATTTTGTTGCAACCACAGCCGAAAAGAGCTCGGTAAAGTTTGACAGCCCATCCACAGACCCGTACCACGGGATAAGAAGGAATTCGAATGTATACTTCGCAATACCTCGAAGCTTGATGTACCACACGTACGGAACGATGATACATGACCCCCAAGCACGGATTCATACACACATGCTTCTGCTATCTCACTAGGTCATACCCTTTTCCTACCTTCTCCTCTCCTCCCCTACCCAACCATGTAAATGTATTAACCCCTAACATATATTTTTCTCTTTTTGAAATGTTTTCAGGAAGTGGCAGTTATTGTTGACTGCCAAAGGGTGGACTGTCAAAGTCAGAAAAATATCTCTATGCACACTGCCATATTTGCACCTCACACAGGTCCGTGCTGCGCATGCGTACGCTCTCCCGTACGTGCACATACTCACAGTCGCGGGCACCCGCAGGCACACGGTATGCGTATTTACGGTAGAGTTTATGTGATCGTAGCGTGCGACTCAATCGTTACATATTTTCAGTAATAATGTATTTTGTAGATCATGGTCCCTTTGATAGATTCTGAAAGTTTAGGTAACATAGCATGTTCCTGGACAGAGAAATCCCTCTTTGTATTGTACGAAGGGTCTAACAGGGGTCATACAGTGGTGTTTGGTACCCATCGGAAGAGTATTTAAATAGCAATATTCCGGTGTTGGTTTGGAGCGGATAAATCGCTCGTGCGAATAGTTATGGACATAAGAAGTTTATGTCCATTTACTATTATTTGTTCTTACTTAGTCATGCGGCGGGAAACCCAGTATCCCACCCGGGAGAATTGAGGACTGCGCTTTTACTGCTTGACTAAATGACTTCAAGCTGCTATGGAGAATGGGGAGGATTCCACTATCTTCCCAATAATAAAACACATAAAAAAGAAGAAATATCTCCCAGCGCTAAAAATTATAGAGAATAAATTAAAAATAATATTCAAGCATCAAACATCACACAGGGTTGATAATTGGCAAATAAAATTCTTTTATTAAGAATATTGTTTAAAAAATGTATATCATTTCTTATTCATAAAATTATCCTAAAAATAATTCTAGTGTGTCCTAATACCGGTATACTGAAAATTAAATAAGACAAAACAAAACACACATATAACATATAGATCTATGATACGCTCTCCTCAGCGTTTTACTCACAGAGCTGTGGCACAATAATTTCAGATGTCTCTATTGCAGGGTGTGTGGTCATATATCTCCCAGACTGGAGTAATGGCCAAGTGAATAAACAGATTCTGACCAAAGTGCAAACAGTGAGCAGTAATCTTAATAATAGTCAGTTCAGGTTCATATCCTCAGAATCCAATGGGTATAGCAATCCCTTGTATAGTATTTGAAGGGTCACTTACTTCAAATTACACGGAGTCCATAAACCACGGGTGTCTGCCGGCAGACAATGAAACTGGACGTCTCTGTGATCAACTAGTTTCGCCTTCAACAGGCTTCCTCAGGATGGTCGAGTACGTCTCTTCCCCGCTGTTTTAAGTCCGTGCATGGCGTCTTGTCCAGTATCCCACCCACCTGAGCTGTTGGAAATCGTCACAACCCACCTGTATGAATCAACCTATGACCTTTTGTTATAATGCGAGGCCGAATTCCTGTGTCCAATGAACAATAAGAATGTAGGGACCATTGTACTGTATTGTGTACAGAGTATATAAGGGTCACCGTCCCCAGGCCAGCCAGTACTCTCTCTTCAACAGTTATCGCTGATAATTGGAGGACTGGATTCCGGTTGCGCCTGCGTGTGTTCCCCGTATGGTATGTTTCTCTGTTGCCACTTTGTTTCTCATATGTTGTTAGCCATTCTCACTTAGTCTCTGTATTTATAATGCGATCGTTCTCTATTGTGCATGTTACTGTCTAGATACTCTGTTAGAATTATATGTTAGCTTGTAGCGTATGACTTGTGAACTGTTTCCCCTTTTTGAAGTAACTTAAGACTTGTTAGTAAAAGGCTTTGGACCCTTAACGGTAGCGTGTGTTCATTATATTGCAAGGGGTAATAGGAGCGTCTCTTTCGCTCAAACAGCTTTAATATTAACAAGGTTAAGCAGCGTTCTATCGCTACAGTGTTTTAATACAAGGTTTACAGCGTAAGAATATCTTTCCTGTGTGTCACATACAAGTTTTACTGATTGTTATCCAGTGAGCGTCTGCTACGCAAATAGCGTAGCATTACGGTAATCGCTCACCTATTGTGTGCCCGATACCAACAGCGTATTCTCGCGAGCGTTTGTGTCGCTCGAGCGGCTCGCTCCCGATACAGCGTCCGCTACGCTAAGAGCGTACCCTTAAGGTACTACATACTCCAATAGCGTACAAAGTCTCTTAACCTCTTAGAGTGTTTAATACGGTAATTAAATCGACATTCTCACAGCGGATGATGTGGCCCTGTGCAGCCTCCTGATGTTCAAGTCGGGCTGCCAGTTCTTGCATCGGCCTGGCAGCTTGATCCTGGTCTCCGGCTGGATTCATTAGGTCAGTGCTTACTGTCACAACTGAGGGCCTGAGCTGACAGGAGGCAGCCTCAGTTGTAGGGGCTGAGATGTAACGGAACCTGGGAGGTTGTATCAGACCCCTAGACATGTAAGTAACATGTAGAATAACTGCCCGAAGGCGTGACCACGACAACCAGGATAAAAGTCAATAATGTTTATTATGACAAATTCCGTAACACAGCAGCAGTAAAGGAAACATAAAAGTCAACAGAGGATAAATACAATTCCTGGGTACTACAGGGTGGCAAGGGCCACAGGCACTGGTAGTGTGAGACAGTTCTTATAATCTTCTAGTTGGAAAGTCCTTACCAGGCCTGACTGTAGCAATGGAGAGAACCCAGGATCGTACCAGCTGATGTTCCAGGAAAGGCTGGGCTGCTGAAGGTAAAACGGCTGCTGTGGATACTGGCTGGAACCAGACTGTTGTTGGTACGGAGTGGATACTGGCTGGAACCAGTTAAATAATAAACGAACTTGAGAGCGATGAAATAATAATGAAGTTTGGAGTTTGAGAGCGGTGAAATAATAATACCGGTGGAGAGTGGTAAACTGCAGAAAAGGACACCGGCCCTTTTAAGAGAAGCTATACACTGCTGGAAGCTGGGCTGGAAGCAGGTGATGTTGTAGCTGGAAACAGGTGAGTCCAGTATGGATCGGAGAGTCAGGCTACACCGCAGATGGAATGCTGGTGCGGATCTCTATAGCAGAAGTCTGGAAACAGGAGCTGGAACCTGGAAGACATTCACAGAAGAGAGACAAACTGGAACTAGGTTTGACAACCAAAGCACTGACGCCTTCCTTGCTCAGGCACAACATATTTATACCTGCAGCAAGGAAGGCATTGGCTAGGCAATTATGCAAATTAATAATACTGACAACGGATTGGTAGGAATGATCAGCTGACAAAATCCAAGATGGCTGCGCCCATGCAGAGACTTGGAGGGAAGTCTGGATTGTAATCCATGTGGTCTGGAAAACAGTAATGGCGGCGCCGGCCACCGGAGACAGGAGACGCCAGGCTGACAGATGCACATCCGACCACGCGGACACAGCGGAGGCCGCGGCTGACGTAATCGCCACTCTGAATGCAGAAGCTCAGGGACGGCGGCGGAGGCCGCGGGAGACGCCATGCCAGATGTATAAGGCGTTACTGTGACTGCGTCCAGAGAGACAGGAGAGGATGCGGGAATGTGCACATCAGGATAACAGATGGGATCCGGTCCTGGAGCGCTGAGCCAGCCTTAGGAGGCATCTGATAGGTAAGAAATGGCGTCCAGATACCCGGATCGTGACACATACCTGTTGTGCATTTCAGTTTTGCACAGTTTGCTGAGCACCAGTATATAATATATAGCAGTACGGTACAGTAGGCTACTGCTCTACCTACCTTTGTGTCGTCAAGTATACTATCCATCCATACCTGTGGTGCATTTCAGTTGTGCGCAGTATATATAGTAGTAGGCCATTGCTATTGAATATTGATACTGGCATATAATTCCACACATTAAAAAATGGAGAACAGAAATGTGGAGGGTAAAATAGGAAAAGATCAAGATCCACTTCGACCTCGTGCTGAAGCTGCTGCCACTAGTCATGGCCGAGACGATGAAATGCCATCAACGTCGTCTGCCAAGGCCGATGCCCAATGTCACAGTAGAGAGCATGTAAAATCCAAAACACTAAAGTTCAGTAAAATGACCCAAAAATCTAAATTAAAAGCGTCTGAGGAGAAGCGTAAACTTGCCAATATGCCATTTACGACACGGAGTGGCAAGGAACGGCTGAGGCCCTGGCCTATGTTCATGGCTAGTGGTTCAGCTTCACATGAGGATGGAAGCACTCATCCTCTCGCTAGAAAACTGCAGTGCCACTCCTAGATGGGCCAGGTGTTTGTGTCGGCCACTTGTGTCGCTTAGCTTAGCCATCCAGCGACCTTGGTACACCTCTTTTTTTCTTTGCATCATGTGCTGTTTGGGGAGTATTTTTTTGAAGTGCCATCTTGTCTGACACTGCAGTGCCACTCCTAGATGGGCCAGGTGTTTGTGTCGGCCACTTGGCTCGCTTAGCTTAGTCACACAGCGACCTCGGTGCAAATTTTAGGACTAAAAATAATATTGTGAGGTGTGAGGTGTTCAGAATAGACTGAAAATTAGAGATGAGCACCGGAAATTTTTCGGGTTTTGTGTTTTGGTTTTGGGTTCGGTTCCGCGGCCGTGTTTTGGGTTCGACCGCGTTTTGGCAAAACCTCACCGAATTTTTTTTGTCGGATTCGGGTGTGTTTTGGATTCGGGTGTTTTTTTTTTTAAAACACTAAAAAACAGCTTAAATCATAGAATTTGGGGGTCATTTTGATCCCAAAGTATTATTAACCTCAAAAACCATAATTTACACTCATTTTCAGTCTATTCTGAATACCTCACACCTCACAATATTATTTTTAGTCCTAAAATTTGCACCTAGGTCGCTGGATGACTAAGCTGGGCGACCCTAGTGGCCGACACAAACACCGGGCCCATCTAGGAGTGGCACTGCAGTGTCACGCAGGATGTCCCTTCCAAGAAACCCTCCCCAAACAGCACATGACGCAAAGAAAAAAAGAGGCGCAATGAGGTAGCTGTGTGAGTAAGATAAGCGACCCTAGTGGCCGACACAAACACCGGGCCCATCTAGGAGTGGCACTGCAGTGTCACGCAGGATGTCCCTTCCAAAAAACCCTCCCCAAACAGCACAGGACGCAAAGAAAAAAAGAGGCGCAATGAGGTAGCTGACTGCGTGAGTAAGATAAGCGACCCTAGTGGCCGACACAAACACCGGGCCCATCTAGGAGTGGCACTGCAGTGTCACGCAGGATGTACCTTCCAAAAAACCCTCCCCAAACAGCACATGACGCAAAGAAAAAAAGAGGCACAATGAGGTAGCTGACTGTGTGAGTAAGATAAGCGACCCTAGTGGCCGACACAAACACCGGGCCCATCTAGGAGTGGCACTGCAGTGTCACGCAGGATGTCCCTTCCAAAAAACCCTCCCCAAACAGCACATGACGTAAAGAAAAAAAGAGGCGCAATGAGGTAGCTGACTGTGTGAGTAAGATAAGCGACCCTAGTGGCCGACACAAACACCGGGCCCATCTAGGAGTGGCACTGCAGTGTCACGCAGGATGTCCCTTCCAAAAAACCCTCCCCAAACAGCACATGACGCAAAGAAAAAAAGAGGCGCAATGAGGTAGCTGTGTGAGTAAGATAAGCGACCCTAGTGGCCGACACAAACACCGGGCCCATCTAGGAGTGGCACTGCAGTGTCACGCAGGATGTCCCTTCCAAAAAACCCTCCCCAAACAGCACATGACGCAAAGAAAAAAAGAGGCGCAATGAGGTAGCTGACTGTGTGAGTAAGATAAGCGACCCTAGTGGCCGACACAAACACCGGGCCCATCTAGGAGTGGCACTGCAGTGTCACGCAGGATGTCCCTTCCAAAAAACCCTCCCCAAACAGCACATGACGCAAAGAAAAAAAGAGGCGCAATGAGGTAGCTGACTGTGTGAGTAAGATAAGCGACCCTAGTGGCCGACACAAACACCGGGCCCATCTAGGAGTGGAACTGCAGTGTCACGCAGGATGTCCCTTCCAAAAAACCCTCCCCAAACAGCACATGACGCAAAGAAAAAAAGAGGCGCAATGAGGTAGCTGTGTGAGTAAGATAAGCGACCCTAGTGGCCGACACAAACACCGGGCCCATCTAGGAGTGGCACTGCAGTGTCACGCAGGATGTCCCTTCCAAAAAACCCTCCCCAAACAGCACATGACGCAAAGAAAAATTAAAGAAAAAAGAGGTGCAAGATGGAATTGTCCTTGGGCCCTCCCACCCACCCTTATGTTGTATAAACAGGACATGCACACTTTAACCAACCCATCATTTCAGTGACAGGGTCTGCCACACGACTGTGACTGATATGACGGGTTGGTTTGGACCCCCACCAAAAAAGAAGCAATTAATCTCTCCTTGCACAAACTGGCTCTACAGAGGCAAGATGTCCACCTCATCATCATCCTCCGATATATCACCGTGTACATCCCCCTCCTCACAGATTATCAATTCGTCCCCACTGGAATCCACCATCTCAGCTCCCTGTGTACTTTGTGGAGGCAATTGCTGCTGGTCAATGTCTCCGCGGAGGAATTGATTATAATTCATTTTAATGAACATCATCTTCTCCACATTTTCTGGATGTAACCTCGTACGCCGATTGCTGACAAGGTGAGCGGCGGCACTAAACACTCTTTCGGAGTACACACTTGTGGGAGGGCAACTTAGGTAGAATAAAGCCAGTTTGTGCAAGGGCCTCCAAATTGCCTCTTTTTCCTGCCAGTATAAGTACGGACTGTGTGACGTGCCTACTTGGATGCGGTCACTCATATAATCCTCCACCATTCTTTCAATGGTGAGAGAATCATATGCAGTGACAGTAGACGACATGTCCGTAATTGTTGTCAGGTCCTTCAGTCCGGACCAGATGTCAGCATCAGCAGTCGCTCCAGACTGCCCTGCATCACCGCCAGCGAGTGGGCTCGGAATTCTGAGCCTTTTCCTCGCACCCCCAGTTGCGGGAGAATGTGAAGGAGGAGATGTTGACAGGTCGCGTTCCGCTTGACTTGACAATTTTCTCACCAGCAGGTCTTTCAACCCCAGCAGACTTGTGTCTGCCGGAAAGAGAGATCCAAGGTAGGTTTTAAATCTAGGATCGAGCACGGTGGCCAAAATGTAGTGCTCTGATTTCAACAGATTGACCACCCGTGAATCCTGGTTAAGCGAATTAAGGGCTCCATCCACAAGTCCCACATGCCTAGCGGAATCGCTCCGTGTTAGCTCCTCCTTCAATGTCTCCAGCTTCTTCTGCAAAAGCCTGATGAGGGGAATGACCTGACTCAGGCTGGCAGTGTCTGAACTGACTTCACGTGTGGCAAGTTCAAAGGGCATCAGAACCTTGCACAACGTTGAAATCATTCTCCACTGCGCTTGAGACAGGTGCATTCCACCTCCTATATCGTGGTCAGATGTATAGGCTTGAATGGCCTTTTGCTGCTCCTCCAACCTCTGAAGCATATAGAGGGTTGAATTCCACCTCGTTACCACTTCTTGCTTCAGATGATGGCAGGGCAGGTTCAGGCGTTTTTGGTGTTGCTCCAGTCTTCTGTACGTGGTGCCTGTACGCCGAAAGTGTCCCGCAATTCTTCTGGCCACCGACAACATCTCTTGCATGCCCCTGTCGTTTTTTAAAAAATTCTGCACCACCAAATTCAAGGTATGTGCAAAACATGGGACGTGCTGGAATTTGCCCATATTTAATGCACACACAATATTGCTAGCGTTGTCCGATGCCACAAATCCACAGGAGAGTCCAATTGGGGTAAGCCATTCCGCGATGATCTTCCTCAGTTGCCGTAAGAGGTTTTCAGCTGTGTGCGTATTCTGGAAACCGGTGATACAAAGCGTAGCCTGCCTAGGAAAGAGTTGGCGTTTGCGAAATCCTGCTACTGGTGCCGCTGCTGCTGTTCTTGCGGCGGGAGTCCATACATCTACCCAGTGGGCTGTCACAGTCATATAGTCCTGACCCTGCCCTGCTCCACTTGTCCACATGTCCGTGGTTAAGTGGACATTGGGTACAGCTGCATTTTTTAGGACACTGGTGACTCTTTTTCTGAGGTCTGTGTACATTTTCGGTATCGCCTGCCTAGAGAAATGGAACCTAGATGGTATTTGGTACCGGGGACACAGTACCTCCAACAAGTCTCTAGTTGGCTCTGCAGTAATGATGGATACCGGAACCACGTTTCTCACCACCCAGGATGCCAAGGCCTCAGTTATCCGCTTTGCAGTAGGATGACTGCTGTGATATTTCATCTTCCTCGCAAAGGACTGTTGAACAGTCAATTGCTTACTGGAAGTAGTACAAGTGGGCTTACGACTTCCCCTCTGGGATGACCATCGACTCCCAGCAGCAACAACAGCAGCGCCAGCAGCAGTAGGCGTTACACGCAAGGATGCATCGGAGGAATCCCAGGCAGGAGAGGAATCGTCAGAATTGCCAGTGACATGGCCTGCAGGACTATTGGCATTCCTGGGGAAGGAGGAAATTGACACTGAGGGAGTTGGTGGGGTGGTTTGCGGGAGCTTGGTTACAAGAGGAAGGGATTTACTGGTCAGTGGACTGCTTCCGCTGTCACCCAAAGTTTTTGAACTTGTCACTGACTTATTATGAATGCGCTGCAGGTGACGTATAAGGGAGGATGTTCCGAGGTGGTTAACGTCCTTACCCCTACTTATTACAGCTTGACAAAGGCAACACACGGCTTGACACCTGTTGTCCGCATTTCTGTTGAAATACCTCCACACCGAAGAGCTGATTTTTTTGGTATTTTCACCAGGCATGTCAACGGCCATATTCCTCCCACGGACAACAGGTGTCTCCCCGGGTGCCTGACTTAAACAAACCACCTCACCATCAGAATCCTCCTGGTCAATTTCCTCCCCAGCGCCAGCAACACCCATATCCTCCTCATCCTGGTGTACTTCAACACTGACATCTTCAATCTGACTATCAGGAACTGGACTGCGGGTGCTCCTTCCAGCACTTGCAGGGGGCGTGCAAATGGTGGAAGGCGCATGCTCTTCACGTCCAGTGTTGGGAAGGTCAGGCATCGCAACCGACACAATTGGACTCTCCTTGTGGATTTGGGATTTCGAAGAACGCACAGTTCTTTGCGGTGCTACTGCTTTTGCCAGCTTGAGTCTTTTCATTTTTCTAGCGGGAGGCTGAGTGCTTCCATCCTCATGTGAAGCTGAACCACTAGCCATGAACATAGGCCAGGGCCTCAGCCGTTCCTTGCCACTCCGTGTGGTAAATGGCATATTGGCAAGTTTACGCTTCTCCTCCGACAATTTTATTTTAGGTTTTGGAGTCCTTTTTTTACTGATATTTGGTGTTTTGGATTTGACATGCTCTGTACTATGCCATTGGGCATCAGCCTTGGCAGACGACGTTGCTGGCATTTCATCGTCTCGGCCATGACTAGTGGCAGCAGCTTCAGCACGAGGTGGAAGTGGATCTTGATCTTTCCCTAATTTTGGAACCTCAACATTTTTGTTCTCCATATTTTAATAGGCACAACTAAAAGGCACCTCAGGTAAACAATGGAGATGGATGGATACTAGTACTAGCTAATAATACTAGTACTAATACTAGCTAATAATAATAGTACTAGCTAATAATACTAGCTAGATACTAGCTGCTAATATAGACTGGTTGATAATGAGATGTAGTATGTATAAAGAAGAAAGAAAAAAAAAACCACGGGTAGGTGGTATACAATTATGGATGGACTGCCGAGTGCCGACACAGAGGTAGCTACAGCCGTGAACTACCGTACTGTGTCTGCTGCTAGTATAGACTGGATGATAAATAATGATATAAAAAATATATCACTACTGCAGCCGGACAGGTATATAATATTATATAATGACGGACCTGCTGGACACTGTCTGTCAGCAGAATGAGTTTTTTATAGAAGAAAAAAACACCACACAAGTCACACGAGTCCACGACGAGTGTACTTTTTCAGGCAGACAATCAATAAATATAGTACTATAGTACTGGTGGTCAGTGTGGTCAGGTCACTGGTCACAGTGGTCAGTCACACTGGCAGTGGCACTAGTCTCTCTCTGGCAGCAAAAGTGTGCACTGTTTAATATGTACTCCTGGCTCCTGCTATAACCTATAACTGCTCCCCAGTCTCCCCCACAATTAAGCTGTGTGAGCACAGTCAGATATTAATGACGGACCTGCTGGACACTGTCTGTCAGCAGAATGAGTTTTTTAAAGAAGAAAAAAACACCACACAAGTCACACGAGTCCACGACGAGTGTACTTTTTCAGGCAGACAATCAATAAATATAGTACTATAGTACTGGTGGTCAGTGTGGTCAGGTCACTGGTCACAGTGGTCAGTCACACTGGCAGTGGCACTAGTCTCTCTCTGGCAGCAAAAGTGTGCACTGTTTAATATGTACTCCTGGCTCCTGCTATAACCTATAACTGCTCCCCAGTCTCCCCCACAATTAAGCTGTGTTAGCACAGTCAGATATTAATGACGGACCTGCTGGACACTGTCTGTCAGCAGAATGAGTTTTTTAAAGAAGAAAAAAACACCACACAAGTCACACGAGTCCACGACGAGTGTACTTTTTCAGGCAGACAATCAATAAATATAGTACTATATTACTGGTGGTCAGTGTGGTCAGGTCACTGGTCACAGTGGTCAGTCACACTGGCAGTGGCACTAGTCTCTCTCTGGCAGCAAAAGTGTGCACTGTTTAATATGTACTCTTGGCTCCTGCTATAACCTATAACTGCTCCCCAGTCTCCCCCACAATTAAGCTGTGTATCGTTTTTTTCAGGCAGAGAACAAGAACAGAACGGATTATTATTTAAATATTAATAAATTATAAAACTGCACTGGTGGTCAGGTCACTGGTCATCAGTCACTAGTAGTATAATATAATAACTCCTCCTAAGCTCCAGTAAGTATAGTAATGAACGTGTCTCACTCTCACTCTCCTATTTTAATTTCTAAACGGAGAGGACGCCAGCCACGTCCTCTCCCTATCAATCTCAATGCACGTGTGAAAATGGCGGCGACGCGCGGCTCCTTATATAGAATCCGAGTCTTGCGATAGAATCCGAGCCTCGCTAGAATCCGACAGTGTGATGATGACGTTCGTGCGCGCTCGGGTTAACCGAGCAAGGCGGGAAGATCCGAGTCGCTCGGCCCCGTGTAAAAAAAACTGAAGTTCGGGCGGGTTCGGATTCAGAGGAACCGAACCCGCTCATCTCTACTGAAAATTAGTGGAAATTATGGTTATTGAGGTTAATAATACTATGGGATCAAAATGACCCCCAAATTCTATGATTAAAGCTGTTTTTGAGGTTTTTTGTAAAAAACACCTGAATCCAAAACACACCCGAATCCGACAAAAAATTTTCAGGGAGGTTTTGCCAAAACCGTCCGAATCCAAAAGAAGGCCGCGGAACCGAATCTAAAACCAAAACACAAAACCCGAAAAATGTCCGGTGCACATCATTAGTGCTGACCAATTTCTAACTTTGTTTCAGATTGTGTTCAAGATGTGAAATTACATTTAAAGGGGTCCCCCCGACACCCGGGGCTATAACTGTTGATAGTCCATTAAATAGTGTAAAAAGAATGTAAAAAATAGAATTAATATTGTCTTTTACAGGAGGAACTACAGGTTCCAGCAAGCCTCCCCACATGCTGGTACTTGGAGAACCACAAGTACCAACATGCGGGACATTGAAGGGCCCGCTGTTACCTATAGTCCCCATGTAAAAGAAATATATAAAAAAGACAAAACCCCACACTGTAGAAAGTATATGTTTAATAAACACACTTGCACACTCACACTCACAAATACTTACCTACAATCCCTGAACAGGGCCGGTTCTAGCCCTATTGGTGACCCAGGCGAAAATAGGGGTGTAGCTTCAAAAAGGGGCATGGTCAGGTATGCCCCCTGTAGAGTTGTGCCCCCGTTTGTGCCCTCTATAGAGTTGTGCCCCCTGTAGAGTTGTGCCCCCGTTTGTGCCCCCTGTAGAGTTGTGCCCCCGTTTGTGCCGCTTACAAAAATATATTTTTTTATTAATTAATACTCACCATCCCCGCTCCTGATTCCTGACCGCTGCTGACCTCCGGCTCCGGCCGCCGACGCCGCTCCTCTGATCTATGGGAGAGACGTCATGACGTCTCTCCCATAGCACACCATAGACACTAGAGGTCAATTATGACCCCTAGCGTCTATGTGCCGGTCCCACAATGCCGTGTGGTGCGTGATGATGTCATCGCGCACCGCACAGCAGTGACAGCACAGCACCAGGGGCACCACCAGTAGCGGATCTTGCCATGGCGGCGCCCTCCGGATGGCGGCGGTGTCCTCCGGAAGGCGGCGCCCCGGGCAAAAATCCTGTGTGCCCGTAGCAAGATCCGCTACTGTCTCTGAAGCCATTCATGTCCTATTGTCCATGTATGCATCCATGTAACCTGTAAAAAAAATTCCATACTCAGCTATTCCTAGTGTAGAAAACATTCTCTTTAATCCATGTAGGTATCCTAGGGGTTAAAAAACAAAACAAAGCGCAAGACCTGAACCACATGGACATCAGGAAGTGTAATGTGTTAACACATACACTTCCTGTAGGTGAATGAGCAGGACCCAGGTGACTTCTGTCATTAAAAGACCCACCAGCCAATCATAGGGTGCCTCAGTAAAAGCTGCCCGGTGATTGGCTGTGAGTGGCTGCGCTGTTAATCAAACCCACCCCAATAGACTTCATTAGCGGGAAAGCACCATCGAAGTCTAAGGTGGGAACTGCTACACTGTATTTTATGATGGAAACCACAAGGTTTACCTCTATTAACCTTGTGGTTTCCATCTCTCATCACAAGGTTAATAGAGGTGAATGTTGTGGTTAACAATGTAGGATACAATGTAGCGGTTCCCACCAGGTCTCTGAGGAAATGGCGAGTGGCTTGTTCACGAGCCCCAAGCATCATTTTGTGTTAATCCCTGCAGGATGTGTGGTGCACACGGGTCCCTGGGTCCAGCGGGAGCCCAAATCGCACACCCTGCACTCATTTCTTCAATACTCACATCTGCAGAGTCTCACAAAGGCAGTGGCAGTGCTAAACTGGGAATGATGCGGCCATTTTCCCGCTATTTTGTGCACCTGCAATGGGAAAATCAACGAGGAAAATGGCCACCGCGTAATTTCCCCGGAGATCTGCGAAGTAGACTATGGGTTACTAGTGCTCAGCACTGCCAGCTGCAGAGGAGGGGGCCCGGATGGAGACTGCACACGGGCCCTCTCCACTCAATACTGTGTATTGCCAGTGGTTAAACTCTGTAACTGGCCAGTCCTGTGTATAACATGTGGTTATTTAAGACAGCTAACTCTAATAAGTATCAGGCAAAGGTCTATTTGCCTATTCTCTCAGAGGGGTACTGTATAATTATTAATTATCGGGCAATAGTATACGTACAATAATTATATTTACATTTTGTGACATTATGACTACACCCTAAGACGACTACTTGGGTGTATGCTGCATACAATGTGTCTTAGGGGGGACATTTAGTAAGCAGTGATAGGAGCGGAGAAGTGAGCCAGTGGAGAAGTTGCCCCATCAACCAATCAGCAGCTCTGTATCATTTTATAGTATGCATATTATAGATGTTACTTCAGTGCTGATTGGTTGCCATGGGCAACTTCTCCACTGGCTCACTTCTCCACTCTTATCACTGCTTAGTAAATGTCCTCCTAAGTCCTGAGTAGCAGGCTCCAGAATACAGGGAGAGGTGCAGGGTGTACCTGCCCCCGCTGGCTGCCTGTGGGGAGAAACAAGGGGGTACATTTACTAAAGCTTCTAAAATAGAGAATTGGTGATGTTGCCCATAGCAACATATAAGATGCTGTCTATCATTTCTCTTTTGCCTTTTAGAAAATGATAGACAGCATCTGATTGGTTGCTATCGGCAACATCACCAATTCTCTGTTTTAGAAGCTTTAGTAAATTTACCCCAGAGTGTCCGGCAGTGATCACCACTCTCAGCTGTGTCCTCCGTTTTCTCTCTACCATCCCTGACCTTACACTAATCTCAGCGGCCTTGGATCTAACATACATCTGTTCGCTCATCTTAAAATATCTCCCTAACCGACCTCTCCGCTCTGCACAAGATCTACGTCTCTCATCCACACACATTATTTGCTCCCATTCGCGATTGCAGGACTTTATCCAGGTTTTCCCTGCGACTCATTTTCAGTAAAAAAACCCAGTGGTGCAGGAAAAGGTTATTCAATAATATAGCCCTTTTCTCATGCCCAAAAATTAGGATTCAAGCACAGAAACACACTGATTCTGCCGAAACTGTGGAATCAGCAGTGGCGTCATGAGGCGGGTGCGGGGGGTGCGGCCCGCACCCGGGTGTCACCCTTCAACAGGGTGACACCAAATAGAGCCGCACACACACACCCACAACCGATTCCCATCTATTACCTGTCAGAGGTGAGGCACACGATCGCAGCGCCGTCAACACCCCCCCCCCCCTTCTCCACACTGTCAGTATCAGACAGTACAGACCCGGCCGCGGCGGAGTGTTGCAGGAGGAGATGTGTGACTTTGAGCCAGCGGGGGTGCGATCGTAAGTATTCGTAACTGCAGGTTAAGATCGCACTCCCGCTGACTCAAAGTCACACATCTCCTCCTGCAACACTCCACTGTGACCGGGTCCGTAAATTGTCATCACGCCCAGAGCCGGATTAAGGGGGGTCACAGGGGATAAGTACCCCGGGCCCCCCTGATCTAAGAGGCCCCCAGCCACACACCACGGATTGGATCTTAAAGACCGATCCGCAGTGCCGCAACTGCAGCCAATAGCAGCCGTCATACTGACGGCGCCTGAGCGTCACACTGCTGCTGTGCTGCCAGTGACCGCCAGACGGCCAGATTTGAATGGCTGCGCCAGCTGTCAGTGTACTTGACTGGCCGCGCGGCTTGCAGGGAGGAGCCGGCCCGGGGAGGGGAGGAGATAGCGGGCAGCCGAGCACAGCGTGGGACATGTCCTGTCGGTGGAGGTCTGGAGAAGCATACCGAAGTCACTGCAGTGTGTGCTGTGCAGCCAGGCAGCTTCATATAGGACAGTAAGGCAGAAGTCTTTTTTTGTTTTTTAATCAATTCAAATAAAATGTACAGAAAATATATCACATATATATATGGAGTGCCACAGGCTTTTTTCTTCTATTTATATATATGTGTGTGTGTGTTGTGGGTGTGTGTAAGACTTTAGGCCCCCCTTGTCTTAAATGCCCCGGGCCCCCCAAAGCCTTGATCCGGCTCAGATCACGCCGCCACTTGCACAGCAGTGCTGGGAGGGAGAACTAGTGGGAGTAGATTAAGCACTGTCAGTTAAATATTTTTATATATATATATATATATATATATATTTATTTTCCCCTGAAGTAAATGTGGATTGTACTGAAATTAGTACCATTTGTTTGTACAAACAAGTAGTTAATTTCAATATAATCATGTATTATAAAAAAAAAAGTGTGTGTATTATATATATATATATATATTTATATATATATATATATACACACACACACACAGTCACACACACACACACACACACACACACACACACACACACACACACACAGAGTGCTCGAAGTGGGCTGGTTTACACCGGTATGGCATACCGGCACTTCGAGCACTTAAGAGCCCCGCCGCTGCCGCCGCCTTTCGAATTCCACACTGTTAAAGAGCCAATTGGAACTCTGGAACCGGCAGCCAATCAGAAGCGGCCATGCAGCTGCCGATTTTAAATGGTGGACCTCACCAGAGCCGCACCGAAGGCCTCCTCCACACCGCCTCTGCCCAGAGCCTTCTACTCCTGACAGCCGCTTCCCAACTCCGCAACACCGCTGCCCAGGGACTTTTTCTCATCACTGCCGCCACCCTCCACGGCAACGCCGCTGCCCAGGGCCTTCACCGCACTGCCACTGCCCATGGCCTTCTCCTCCTCATTCGCCGTCCACGGCCTCCTCCGCACTGCTGCTGCCCAGGACCTTCTCCACACCGCCCCTGCCCAGGGCCTTCTCTTCACCGCTGGCGCCCACGGCCTCCTCCGCACCGCCGCTGCCCAGGGCCTTCTCCTCCTCACCACCGCCGACTACAGCCGCTGCACGGCCGCTGACCACAGCCCCCTCCGCTGCTCATTAGTTACTGTTACCCTGCTTGCCTATGTCCCTCTGTCACTCTCCCTGTCCCTGCTGTCACTCTCCCTGTCCCTATGTCCCTGATGTCACTCTCCCTGTCCCTGCTGTCACTCTCCCTGTCCCTATGTCCCTGCTGTCACTCTCCCTATCCCTGCTGTCACTCTTCCCATCACTTTCCCTGTCCCTGCTGTCACTCTCCCTGCCCTATGTCCCTGCTGTCACTCTCCTGTGTCCCTATGTCCCTGCTGTCACTCTTCCTGTCCCTGCTGTCACTCTCCCTGTCCCTATGTCCCTGCTGTCACTCTCTCTGTCCCTGAATTTTGGCTCATACTGTGTGGCGTAATGTGTATAGGGGGTATATGGTGTGGTACACTACACTTAAGGACACCCCCCTTTTGAGTGGCCACACCCCCTTTTCCACAGCGCGCAACCATAATTATGTTAACTTTTCCATACCCCCACTTCAAAATTTCCACTTCGACCACTGTGTGTGTATATATATTTGACTAAGTTAATAAAAAAATACTAGTACAAAAACATTACTAAGGGTCCCGTGTGGTGTGATATGGAAGGAGGTCCATGGGGGTGACACCATAAGTTACCATACCTGGTGACACCAACACTAGTGACGCCTCTGGGAATCAGTGTGGTTTTTCTCCGTGCATGACTGATTTTGAGGCTTTTTCATGTGATCTTTACCTTGCAGCTCATAGGGTCTCACGCGCAGGACTGCATGGTCTCACGCATGGGGTACACCCCGCTAATTGAATAGAAACGGAGTGCAAATTAGCTGCGCTAATTGGATTCCCCCCATATCCTCACATATTTAGTATTTCTTCACTTTCACACCCTTCTGACCGCAGGCCATCATTACTGTGTAATGCAGAATGTAGTCATACCCACCGGCACTTCCAGCACTTACCTGTTTTTTTACTGCACAGCTGCAACAGAATTGTGTGTTCCGGGTTCCTCACAGCGACACCAGAGGACAGGAATTATTACTTCATGACCTGGTTCCCCTATATTAAAAACTGGCCAGTGAGGTTTGGACTATTAGCTTTATCAGTCATCTGTATATCACTGACTCTCCTCATCACACTGTCGCTATATTTAAAGGAGATGGTATCAAAATCCCTGCAGTCACCATCACAATGGACAGAATGCTGACAGTGGCATCCCGACGTTCAAAATCCAGACAGATCCCAATAAGTATTTTAACCCCACCCCTAACCGTCCCCTCCCACAGCCTAACCCTAACCGTCCCCTCCTGCAAACCTAATCCTCACTGTCCACTCCCACAACCTAACCCTAACCGTCCCCTCCCACAGCCTAACTCTAACCGTCCCCTCCTGCAAACCTAATCCTCACTGTCCACTCCCACAGCCTAACCCTAACCATCCCCTCCTGCAAACCTAATCCTCACTGTCCACTCCCGCAGCCTAACCCTAACCGTCCCCTCCCACAGCCTAACTCTAACCATCCACTCCCGTTGCCTAACCCTAACCGTCCCCTCCTGCAAACCTAATCCTAACTGTACACTCCTGCAGCCTAACCCTAACCATCCATCCCCCCTGTAGCCTAACTCTAATCATCCACTCTTGCAGCCTAACCCTAACCATCCATCCCCCTATAGCCTAACTCTAACCATCCACTCCCGCTGCCTAACCCTAACCTTCCATCCCCAGTAGCCTAACTGTAACCATCCACTCTTGCTGCCTAACCGTAACCATCCATCCCCAGTAGCCTAACTGTAACCATCCACTCTTGCTGCCTAACCGTAACCATCCATCCCCAGTAGCATAACCCTAACCATCCCCTCTCGCAGCCTAACTGTAGTTGCCCAATACCCCCTAGTGCCTATCCCTAATCCTAAAACTATCCATAACCCAGTGCTGAAAGTAGGGTGGTACAGGATGGTACAGAGGACCATTAAGAAATATGGTGGTGGTACTCAGTACCACCAGCCCATAGCTGCGGCATAATTTATAAGGGGCATTTTTGTGTGTGGGACATAAAGTGGTGTCAGTGGCATAACTGTGTGTGCCATAATGTGTAATAAGCATTACGGTGTGTGGCATAATGTGTAATAAGCATTACGTTGTATGGCATAATGTGTAATAAGCATTACGTTGTGTGGCATAATGTGTAATGGGCATTACGGTGTGTGGCATAATGTGTAATAAGCATTACGTTGTGTGGTATAATGTGTAATGGGCATTACAGTGTGTGGCATAATGTGTAATAAGCATTATGTTGTGTGGCATAATGTGTAATAAGCATTACGTTGTGTGGCATAATGTGTAATGGGCATTACAGTGTGTGGTATAATGTGAAATAAGCATTACGGTGGGTGGCATAATGTGTAATAAGCATTACGGTGTGTGGCATAATGTGTAATGAGCATTACGGTGTGTGGCATAATGTGTAATGAGCATTACGGTGTGTGGCATAATGTGTAATGAGCATTACGGTGTGTGGCATAATGTGTAATAAGCATTATGGTGTGTGGCATAATGTGTAATGGGCATTATGGTATGTGGCATAATGTGTAATAAGCATTACGCTGTGTGGCATAATGTGTAATAAGCATTACGGTGTGTGGCATAATGTGTAATGAGCATTACGGTGTGTGGCATAATGTGTAATAAGCATTACGGTGTGTGGCATAATATGTAATGGGCATTACGGTATGTGGCATAATGTGTAATAAGCATTATGGTGTGTGGCATAATGTGTAATAAGCATTACGGTGTGTGGCATTATGTGTAATAAGCATTATGGTGTGTGACATAATGTGTGATAAGCATTACGGTTTTTGGCGTAATGTGTAAGGGGCATTACTGTGTGTGGCATAATGTGGCCATGCCCCTATTGTCATGTAGCCACTTCCCTAGTTTTGTGTGACCCCACCCCTTCATGGCATGTGACCACGCCCATTTTTTTACTATCAGTACAAGTAAGAAAAATTTCTACTTGCACCACTGCCATAACCCCAGTACTTACTGTCAGGAATCTGACCGTCGGGATACTAACTGCATTCCATCTGAAGTGCTGGCTGCAGCTACAGTATCCTTATTATAGAACTGCTGTATAGAAAGTTACATTTTCATGGACACAAGTTTATTAAACTTTATCTACAGTTACTAGCACTTTGTTGATGCATTGTCACAGCACATATGGGTGGTCATTACGAGTTGTTCGCTCGCTGACGATTTTCGCAGCGTAGTGATCAGGCTAAAAATCGGCTGTTCTGCGCATGCGTATGGGCCGCAGTGCGCACGCGCTCAGTACTTTCACACAAAACTATGCAGTTTTACACAAGTCCGAACGACTGTTTTCAATCGCTCGAGTGATCGGTGAGTGATTGACAGGAAAGGGGCGTTTCTGGGAGGTAATTGACCGTTTTCCGGGAGTGTGCTAAAAAACGCAGGCGTGTCAGCAGAAAAAGCAGGCGTGCCTGAAGAAACGGGGTAGTGGCTGGCCGAACGCAGGGCGTGTTTGTGACGTTAAAACAGGAACTAAACTGTCTGCAGTGATCGCAAGGTAGGAGTAGATCTGGAGCTACTCTGACTGAAACTGCATGAAAATATTTAATAACAGAACTGCTAACCTTTCGTTCGCACTTCTGCTAAGCTAAGATACACTCCCAGAGGGCGGCGGCTAAGCGTTTGCACTGCTGCTAAAAGCAGCTAGCGAGCGATCAACTCGGAATGAGGGCCATGGACTTTTATTTCTTCACTTCTCACCTTCGGCTATATATTTATTTTATATTTATTTTAGATTGCAGAATATTCCAACATTGTAATACTAGTATTGGCGCTGGCATTTCTTCTATTTTGTTTTTGGTGTGCAGGTGGATCCCTGGCCTATCAGCCGCTTTGTCCAAGTAGAGCTATCCACTGGGTGCCCTATTTCTCTTACATCTTATACGGAGACAGACACTGCAGAGAATGCGGCTTGTATCACCAGGGCAGACGGCTGTAGACCTGTCCCGTCGGCTGAGTCATCTCTGCGTGAATCTGACACAACAAACAGCTCATTAAGCTTCACACGGCTTATTAAGCGGAGTCTTTTCACATTCCCACTGCCACATGGGATAACTACTGACAGCCAGCAGTGGATACAGAACACCATATATAGACAATCTATTTTCTAGAGGCTGATCAGTGCTGCGGGCTGATGGCGAGACCAGCCGAGCCGCGCTGGTTATCTCGCGATTCATATGACTCACAGATCCGGCGGCTACAGCATAGGATATAAGTGTTTATAAATGTAAGAGGATCTATGGGCCTAATTCAGACCTGTTCGCTCTTCTGCGAGAAAGAGACAGAGAGAAAACCCGTACTGTGCAAGTTTGCGTACACCATGCGAAAAGCTTTGCAAACGCCGGCCAGCTGCAAATCTATTCGCAACTCACTCACCATTGAATGTTTTTCTATTCTGTGCAGTGTGTGCGCAGCCCAGGACTTGCTCCTACAGTGCGATGAGAACAGGCTGATCGGGGCCGGAGCTGATGTCACTCACCCTCCCTGAAAACGCTTGGGAACGCCTGCGTTCTTCCTGACACTCCCAGAAAATGGGCAGTTACCACCCCCAAACGCCCGCTTCCTGTCAACCAACTTGCGTACGTTTAGTGATCAAAAAAGATGCTGAATCCCTTCACAGATTGGCCTCGCGCGTGCGCACTACGATCTGTACACATGCACAGTCAAACGATAATCGTCCGCCTTGCAAATTTGCACAACAGCGATTCGGTCTGAATCAGGCCCTATAAGCCGCTCATAACTTTATTGTGATTACCTAAACCTTTTCTTAAGCTAGCTTATCACTAAATAAAACCACACCACACACTGAAATAAAGACACGGACACAGTAGCTGGAGTTAAAGGTCAGACGATGTTTATTAATCGCTGACCAACTCTTTAAACTAATAATTGAGGCCGAATTAGAATTGATTTGAATATATATTTAACTTTAGTTTGGAGGATGGCAAAACAGAAAACCGCTGCCAAACACCAGCACCAGTCACCTAGATGAAAAACCACCAAACCAAGGAGGGGAGTACACCTACCCCACCTCCTTCCCGCATAAACCGCATTGTGCTGGCCTTACCCCTCTCTCTCTGGCAAACGTTCGGTTCCCGCAGGGGAACGTCTAAATGTCCAACCGCAAGAAAAGGACACCTGCCGTCCTTCTAAAGAGGGAGCCCCACAATGACCACTTATGCCTGTGTGACAGCTGGTTGGCAGCGATTTCCCGCCAATCTGGCTTTCAATAGCCCACAGCAAGAACAAAAACGTAGCCGCATTCTGGGAGGGCGGGCGGGCATAAACTGAAGTGGCAAGAGGAAGTCTAGCAAAATGGCCACCACCTATATACTAACCTAAGACCCTCCTCTTCATCTTGATGCACAACCCTCTAATCCAATAGGAAAAAACCAACCGGGAAAACTGATCTGCCTAGCAACTGCTTAGTCATTTAAACAACCAATCACAAAAAGTTGATCGCTTATATGGCCTCAGGCTTATGCAGCCTTCAGCTTATCTAAGCCGCTCATAACTTTATTGTGATTACCTAAACCTTTTCTTAAGCTAGCTTATCACTAAATAAAACCACACCACACACTGAAATAAAGACACGGACACAGTAGCTGGAGTTAAAGGTCAGACGATGTTTATTAATCGCTGACCAACTCTTTAAACTAATAATTGAGGCCGAATTAGAATTGATTTGAATATATATTTAACTTTAGTTTGGAGGATGGCAAAACAGAAAACCGCTGCCAAACACCAGCACCAGTCACCTAGATGAAAAACCACCAAACCAAGGAGGGGAGTACACCTACCCCACCTCCTTCCCGCATAAACCGCATTGTGCTGGCCTTACCCCTCTCTCTCTGGCAAACGTTCGGTTCCCGCAGGGGAACGTCTAAATGTCCAACCGCAAGAAAAGGACACACCTGCCGTCCTTCTAAAGAGGGAGCCCCACAATGACCACTTATGCCTGTGTGACAGCTGGTTGGCAGCGATTTCCCGCCACCAAGGTTTACCAAACCGCCACCGCCATCCGCAAACAGAACATTAACCAACCAGAAACTAACTAGCTCTACCGAAAAAGACCAAAAATATCCTCCAGAAAAAACTGCACTCCTTCCGGAGAAAGGTGAACCCCATCGTCTCTGTAGAACTGACTGTTCCGCAGCACCAGCAGAGGATGCTTAATTGCCACTCCGCCTATGGCCTTGACAAAAAGAGACACCGTAGGGTTCACCTTTTTGCGTGCTTTCTCCAGCGCCGAGAAACGCACCGCACCACGCCAATGGAAACGGGGCACCATTTCCGACCAGACAATGCATACCCCAGGCCAGTGACAACGGATCGCCACCACATCCGCCTTTATAGACAAAATCAAGTCTATGCCTTTAACTCGGCCTAGATCATTACCACCCAAATGAATGATAATACAACTGGGGCGACCCCAGCGGCGCTCCCGAGAAAAAAGGACGCGCAACAGATCACCCCATAACATGCCCCTAACACCTAACCATCTAAATTGCCTGGACCCAAAAATCTCAGTCGCCCTAGACGCCATGGGATGTTTCTCCGCCCAAAAAACATAGGAATGACCAACCATCCATATGTGGTCTCCAAAATTGATGACAGCTGTAAAAGAAAATATCCTAACGTCAGATTATGCACATAATCTGTAACTTAAACACAACGTAACCAAATTAAACCCAAGTGAAGGAGAAAACTCAAAAAACCTCCCGTGGACCTTGATAGAACAGCCAATTGAAATTAGGCCCCCTCGGAGGAAAAATTTCAAAAATTCACTTCACACCCTCGATTCCTGAACGGTAACCGTTCAAAAACCGACGAGTAAACACGTTTTTGGGTTAGCGCAACAGGCGCACTTATAACTTATCTATACGGACGTAGGACTTATAGGAGGCCGACCTCCAGCGACCCAACTCCCGAATAGCCGCTGGTGATGAACCAGCGGCCGCCGCATGGGTAGCCGCCCCAATCCGAAAGGAATGAGTACCGAAGTCCGCCTCCTGCAAGCCCAGCGCCGTCAAACATTTCTTGAACACAGATAAAAACTGAAACTTTGTCAGAGGGTCCGACTGCGCGTGCACCAGCAACTGGTTGCCCCCCGGAGGTCTTAAACGCACATACTCTTGCGTCAACCGCAGCGGGCAAACGCCCATTCCTTCCTGAGCCTCCAAGGACAACCAGCGACCCCTACCTGTTTGATCTGTCTTGGATCGCACAATCCTACAGAGCAACAGGCCCTCCTGCAAGCGCACATTCTCGTAGAGCAGACCCGATTCCCGGGACGCCTTGCTGCTCGCCACTAACTCGCTCACCCGAAAAGCCCCGAAAAAGGCCAGGGCATACGCGCTACTAAACCATGCCACCTCAAATTCCGAGGACGCAATCTGAGGTAGCACGCGCAGCAATTCTGCTAGCAGCTGCAACGTTATAGGCCTACGTGAATCCGCAGGCGCCGGGTGCAACCTAGCCCAACCTTTCAGCGCTCTGGAAAGGACAAACGACCCCGTGGGGTCCGTCGTCCCGTGGAGCCGCGAGTGAAAGGCGATGCCCGCAAGGGCAGTAGCCATGGCCGCTTTTGACCTACCGTTTTGGTAATGCTCCCAAACAAAGGTCAACAGGGCGTCGGCCGAGGACTCACCTGCTACCCCGTACCTACTCTGAAAGGCTGACCAATCCCGCCATGCAGCATCATACGCTCGTAGCGTGGAGGGAGCCAGAGCACACCTGGCTAAAGCCGTTAAACCGATTCGACCATCTGCCAGACAGAAGGTGGGCATTGTAACCCCTCTGCCTCCGCTCCCGGAACCAACGTCCTGAACCTGTCAAATTGGAACCGGGACAATGCATCCGCAATTCCATTGTCAACTCCAGGAACGTGGCGAGCCCTAAAATTAATATTGCGCTGCAAACAAACCAACACTAAATGCCTTAGCAGTCTCAGTGCCTGCGGTGAGGAGGAACGCTGATTATTAATCGCATGCACTACCCCCAAGTTGTCGCAAAGAAACAAGATGTCCCTATTTGCAAACCGTCCGGCCCATAACTCAAGCGCCACTAAGATCGGGAACAATTCCAGCAACAGAAGGTTCTTGGTAAACCCGCGCGTTACCCAAGATGCCGGCCAAGCCGCAGCGCACCATGCGCCAGCGAAGAACGCGCCAAACCCTCGACTGCCTGAAGCATCCGTGAACAATTGCAGCTGCTTACTAGAACAACAAGGAGCGGGCCACAAGATCTCCCTGTTGAAGGACACCAGGAAAGAGACCCAAATCCGCAAATCATCTCTGATCTCGCGGGAAAGGTACACGGAGTGATTCTGCCGTACCGTCCCCGCCGTGGCCCGCTCGAGTTTGCAACAGAAAATCCTACCCATGGGGATAATCCGACACGCAAAATTGAGAGAACCAAGCAAGGACTGCACCTGCTTAAGCCGAACCCTGCGTTTTCCTAAACAGTCTGTAATCAAACCCAATAGTTTCCGCACCTTATCCTCGGGCAAGCGACAGCACCCCCCTACCGTGTCAATTTCGATACCTAAATAGCTAAGACAAGTGCAAGGGCCCTCGCACTTATCTTGCGCAACCGGCACCCCTAAAGCGCAGAATAACGACCTGGCCACCGAGAGAATGTCCCCACAGACCGGACTGTCCCCGGGCCCAACAAAGAGAAAGTCATCCAGGTAGTGAGCCACCCCCAGTTGTCCGGAGGCGGTCTGGACGCACCAGTGTAAAAATGTGCTAAAGCACTCAAAGTAGGCGCAGGAGACAGAGCAACCCATGGGGAGACACCGATCGACGTAGAACTCGCCCCCTATTTTGAAACCTAGAAACCGCAGGGAATCTGGGTGTAGCGGGAGTAGCCGAAAGGCCGACTCTACGTCCAATTTTGCCAACAGACTCCCCGGACCACACTCCCTCACTAAGCGCAGCGCGTCGTCAAACGACTGATATCGAACCCTGCACTGGGCTTCCGGGATAGCGTCGTTGACCGACAACCCCGGCGGGTGCGACAAGTGCTGTATCAAACGAAACTTGCCTATGGCCTTCTTGGGCACTACCCCTACAGGGGAAATGCACAAGGAGGGCAGCGGGGAAAAGGCGTAGGGCCCAGCCATGCGCCCCAGCCCAATCTCCCCGTCAACCTTCCGCCGGACTTCCTGCGGGAATTCGCGAGCCGATCTCAAATTCTGGCGTGCAACCACATACACCGAATCCGAAATTGGCAAACGAAAACCGTGCTGAAAGCCCTCCAAGAGAAACGATGCCGCCGACTCATCGGGGTACAAGGTAAGCCAGCGCTGCAACTCGGGAACTATAATCGGGGAGAAGGCCTTACTTGCCAACTCCACCGGCCTCGGTGGAAGCGGCAGGCTTACTGCCTGTCGCCGCGGTGCATTCCTTGGCCGGGTGACTTGCTCCGCACAACCTACATGAGTGGCGAAAACGACAACTCGTTCCTTTGACGCATTTGCCGTCGTTGTAGGCAAAGCACTTGCCTTTTCCCGTCAATCGGGACACCGCCGCCCCGGCCGCCCCTGGCTTCTTGGCCGCGACCTCCGGGGTGGGCTTGACCTGCTGTGTGACCTCCAACCACACCTCCACATCCTTAAAACCCGCGGGGAGGATGGGGTTGCCATCTTGATTGCGACGAAACTTCTCGTCGTAATCACGCCAGGCGGAACCCTTGGATTTCAAGTACATATCGTGTACCAGAAACAAATATTTAACTAAGTTGGCATATTCCGAGGGACGCGATTCCGTGTAGCAAGCCGTGAACACCAAAAACCCCCGTAGCCACTGGTGAAAATTGCGGAACGCACTTTCCCCAATACCGCCCGGCTTCTTGGCTGCATCAAAACCTTGCCGCATTTCCTCCGTAAGGGTGAATATGTCTACATACTTCCCCTTACGGATTTTTTCCCGCATGCGCTTGCGAACCCCCCTTGTAACTGCCGTGTTGGCGCAATGTACCATCTCCCCGTAACGGGGGGGGTCAGCGGGGACCACCTGCGCAGGAGCGGCCACCCTATGCGCCTCCTTAGCCATTCGCCGCGCGATGAGTCTAGCTAATTTACGCGGGCGCCGCGGAGAGCCGGATGATACGCTGCTAGAAGATTGAGGAACTACAAGTTGAAACGTGTAAAGGAATGTTTAGCTCACCGGAGTTCGAAGGACCCGGAACCGCGTCGTCCGCTGCATCCGCCTCCGCTGATGGCCGCACCTCCACGTTCGCAGTCGCGGTCGTCTGCGACCTTCGCCTCCTGACGGGCGTAGCCCCTGAATTAGACGGGACCTGTGAGGGGGAAACAGAGGGGACAACAGGCACAGGGGGAACCAAAACTTCATTAACCAGTGGCTGAAATTACGGAGGCGGAGGGCCCGCCCCGCCGCTCCGCGGCGGATGGCCGCCCGGCAGCTGCAGGGAGGGGGCCCCCACCGAGGTGTACCCGACCGACTGCGTAAAGGCCGACCCGCTCACTGCACCAAAACTCGCGGGGCAAGACGGCCGCCACGCCGTATGCGGCTGGCAGGCGCTTGCCCCTGCCCATCCGGAAGACGCCGGAAGGAACTGAGGGGGCGCCGGGAGAGGGGGCCAAGCCTGTGCCACCTGATACCCACCGCCCGGTGCCTGACCTAACTGCAGGCCCGCAAAGGCCGGAAAGGGCACCGCGACTCGGGGGCCACCGACCGACCACGTGGACTGCACGCCGGCGCCCGCGCCGGACCCATGCGGGGAAAATTGTGTGCCGGACACCGTCATGAAGCCCATGGAAGGCATGCTGGCGGCTAAGGGGAATGCCGGAGCCGGAGGCCAAGCAAAACCCCCGGGGAAGGACTGGCTCCCCGCGAAGCCTTGCTGCGCTGCTACCGAAAGCGCCCCGCCGGGCGTCATATAAGCCGCCGAGACGGACGCCTGCGTGGACCCGAACTGAAAAGGACCGGGAAGGGCATGGGGAGGGGTTTGAAACCCTGCAAACGGGGGCGCCGTTAATGGCGGCGGGGCGGCTGACGACCAGGGGGCGCTCGAGCAGGCCCCCGAGGCCGGGGGGAAACCCTGCCATGTGACTGCCGCCGGGGCGGGTGTGGCAGCAGCCGCTGCCACGTCCCCCACCCCAGCCACACTAGGCCCAAACGGACCCACATTAATCAAAACGTCCTGGGGTGTGCTAGTCCCCTCGCTGGAGGGGGGTAGGCTGGGGCCCAGTGTTGTCCCGAGGACAGCGGGAGCCACTACCCGCTGTCCTGGGCTCATATTCCCCCGCTGATCATTGACCCCCTCCTCGCCCCCCGCAGCGCTGCCGCGGCCGTCCGGCACCGCTTGTGCCCTCAGGACGCCGCCGAGAGCCGTCCGCGGGGATGGAGGAGGAGGGCCGGAGGCACTGATAGAGGGAGGGTGAGGCAATGGCTGACCCGCGGGGGGCGCCGGGGCGCGCGGCCCCGCCGGGCCGCGCGTACCCGCGCCATGTGCCGAGCGGCCGCCGGAGGAGGAGGACTGAAGGCGCCTGGAGCAGGAGGGAGAGGAGAGGCCTGTCCCGCTGCGAGCGCCGGGGAGCGCGGCCCGGCCGAGCCGCGCGTCCCGGCACCACGTGACGAGCGGCCGCTGGCCGTGCTGTAACTGCCCGCCCCCGCCGCCTGTCTGCAGCAGGGGAAAGGCCTCTCTGAGGTGCAATGCTCGGGGAGCGGGAGCGGAAGGTGCTCCCCGCATCCACGAGGCGCCGGGGGGGGGGGGGGGGCTGAACGTCTGGGACGAGGCATAGCGGAGGGAGGGAGTGGTAAAAGCAAAACAAATGCACCGCACAGAGAGGGGGCAACCAGTATTATATAATGCCCAGTGAAGGCAAAAGAAAACTAAACAATTTATAACAAGTTGAACAAGCAATAATATACTTATCCTTCCTGGGCATAAACTGAAGTGGCAAGAGGAAGTCTAGCAAAATGGCCACCACCTATATACTAACCTAAGACCCTCCTCTTCATCTTGATGCACAACCCTCTAATCCAATAGGAAAAAACCAACCGGGAAAACTGATCTGCCTAGCAACTGCTTAGTCATTTAAACAACCAATCACAAAAAGTTGATCGCTTATATGGCCTCAGGCTTATGCAGCCTTCAGCTTATCTAAGTGTTGTTTTAAACAAAGAGAAAATCAACAGGCACGCAGGTGGGATGCAGAAATGCAGAAAAAATTGTGTGTGTGTGGGGGGGGGGGGAATATGTTGTTGTTTTTTTGTAAATGTATCATTAAAATGAAAGGCTAATAAAATAAAAACATAACGAATGAATTAAATGTACATTATGGAATATAACAAATAGGACACATGTTTTACCGCAAAGGGAAATCTCCAGGTTCAACGCCCTGGAGCTATTCAGTTATTTAGCCTTTGGTAACGCTCTGTAACCCACTGATTCTGCCTAATGGGCTTCCCCACTCGTTAATAACTGGAGGTGCATTTTTACACAGACTTTTCCTGGCAGCTTCTGAGGCTAGTGTGCACCTTCTAGGAATTAACACGCGGGGTATTAGACGCTAATTGGATTGATCAGTGCAGACAATTAACAGCAATTAGATCAGCCCCTATAAATAACTCCCTATTCTGTAAAGCATCTTTATAGTTAATATTTATGAATGAACTCTGCAAATAATACTTCTGACAATCATCCCAGCAGAATGTGAACCATGTGGGATCCCAGGTGATTACAGTCAGGGCCGTCTTAACAGCAGTGTAGGCCCCTGGGCACAGCAATGCACTGGGTCCCCTAACCCATCCTCCAGCGGTAGGGGTGGGGGGTGCTATCAGCTTTGATGTCCCGGGGGGCAGTAGGGGGTGTTCTATCTTCCGCTCAGCATGTAGGACCTGGAGCAGTAATTTCTGCTAATTATTCCTTTACTGCACAGATGGGGCTAAACTGTAGAAGGGGGATTTCGATTGAATGAAGGGGCCCGGTACATGACTTCCAGGGTGGTCGGGAGTGTTTAATACGTAGGGGCAGAGCCGGCCATAGGCATAGGCAAACTAGGCAATTACCTAGGGCATTTGATATGCCTAGGGGCATCAGCAGCTTCTGCTGATTAAAATGATATGCAGCATGCCTATATTCTGTGTGTAGCATTTCATATGCAGATACAGCCACAGTCTCACACGGTATATAGGCATGCTGCATATCAGTTTAATCAGCAGAAGCTGCTTGTGCATCCTAGCCACATAGCAATGCAAATAAGATGCATTTTCATAAAAAAGGTGCCCGACGTTAGCATTGAGGCAAGATTTATGAGAACACATCTGTATCCAAGCAGAGTCAGAGGTCACAGTGTTAGTGGCAGTGTGAGTGCTGTGTGCATGTGAGTGGGTTGGTTGTGCAGTAGTGTTCGGAATATGTATAAGGAGCATTATGTGTGTCATGTAAAAATGCATTAATAATGTGCAACATATGTGTAAGGGGCACTGTGTGTGTCATTATGTGTATAAGGGCATTAATAATGTGCGGCATATGTGTAACAGGGTACTACTGTATATGTGTCATTATGTGTATAGGGGCACTAATAATGTGCAGCAAATGTGTAGGGGGCACTATGTGTGTCGCTATGTGTATAAGGGCATTAATAATGTGCGGCATATGTGTAAGGGACATGTGTAAAAGAGCATTAATAAAGGTTGTCATAATGTGTAAGGCGCATTATGTTTATAAGGACATTAATAATTTGTCTCATATGTGTAAGGGGCATTACTGTGTGGAATTATGTGTATAAATGCATTACTAATGTGTGGCATTATGTGTATAAGGTGCTCTACTATGTGGCGTTGCGTATAGAAAGGACACTACTGTGTCATCTAATGTGAATAAAGAGCAATAGGGTCTGGTTTAATGTGAATAAGGAGCAATTCAGTGTGATGTAATGTGAATAAGGGGCTCTACTGTGAGGAGTAACGTTTATAAGGTAAAGTGATACTACTGTGGGATGTAATATGAATTATGGACACTATTGCATGATCACATGTGAATAAAGTTGCAGTACTGTGTGGCGTAATTGGAATTGGGGTTACTATTGTGGGGCCATGCCCCTTGCCAGCAAAAACACACCCCTTTTTGGGCTGTGTGCAAAATGTGCGAACTGTTCCTATTTAAAATATAGTGGGTACAAACCCCAAAATAAGGACTGCTATATGTGAGGGGTGATGGTGCTGGGAAAGAATTGCAAGCTCAGAGGCAGAACCAGCGGTGGTGCTAGGGGGCACCAGCCAAAATCTTGTCTAGGGCATCATATTGGTTAGGGCCGGCTCTGCGTAGGGGAGAGGTGGATAGTGGAGTGGGCTTAATATTCATCATTTTGCGGTGGGAGGGCAGCGTGCTTTACTGCAGATATCTCCAGTTTCTGAAAATAGATTTCTTAGCTTTAAATGGGATTATCATAAAACACTAGAGTCCCACCTTTCAGGAGGTACTGGGGACACCTTTCAGCAGGTACTGGGGACACCTTTCAGGAGGTACTGGGGACACCTTTCAGGAGATACTGGGGACACCTTTCAGGAGATACTGGGGACACCTTTCAGGAGGTACTGGGGACACCTTTCAGGAGGTACTGGGGACACCTTTCAGCAGGTACTGGGGATACCTTTCAGGAGATACTGGGGACACCTTTCAGCAGGTACTGGGGATACCTTTCAGGAGATACTGGGGACACCTTTCACAGAGCCGGCCCTAGCCAATTTGATGCCCTAGGCAAAATTTTGTCTGGTGCCCCCTAGCTCCGCCGCTAGTTCTGCATCTGTACCTGCAACGCTCAGGTAGTGGGGCCCACCGGGGGGTTACCCTGTGGGCCAGTTCAACTCTGCACAATGCCACACAGTAATGACCATAATACATATAATTCCACACAGTAAAGGAACCTTACACATATGCCCCACATTAGTAATGCCCATAATACACATAATGCCACACAGTAATGCACCTTACACATATGCCCCACATTAGTAATGCCCATAATACACATATACTGCCACAGATACTGCCACACTTGCTGGTTATACAAAAAGATCAGTATCAAACATGTAGAAACTGTCCATTCTCTTCACTATTCAGTGTGTTTGCTGGTGTCTGTTACTCCCATTAACTGCATGCACTTTACTTTATACTGTGGGAGCTAAATGCTCTGCCCTCCAGTCTGATGTGTCCAAAAGTCACGCTGCACTGATGTTTCATATAGAAATAGCACAACGCAACTTACTGACCACGTTACAGTGCTAGATGGCAGGGGAATTTTACGGTATGGACTGACTAGGAAATAAAGTGTGGGGAGAACACTGCCCATGTTATGTCCCTGCAGACACCTGGGGTTTGCACAGGGATAAGGGACACACACAGGATGGCAGGCCCCCCCTCCCCCTTGTGCACAAGCAGTATAGGTGATGTCAGATTTCTGTGAAGCAGTCTTCCAAAATACACATGTGTTATCATAAGAAGCCATCCAGTAATAACCTTATATAGTCAGTAAAAATGTCACAGGTTCAGGAATTGCATTTACTGGGCTTCTGCTGTCTGTCTGAGGTCTCACAAGTCAGGGGCATTCAAGCATGTCGGAGGAAGTTTAAGGCACAGTGTGCATTTTTTTTGACAAATGTAAACAGCAGTGTATACAAGTACTGATTGAATACATTTGGAAAGTAACAGTTAGTTTGCGGACTGTCCCTCTCAGCATGAGATGCTGCAGGGACATGCTTGGATGCCCCTAGACATGCTTGAATGCCCTAGGCAAATGCCTAGCCTGCCTATAGCTAAGGCCGGCTCTGACCTTTCAGGAGGTACTGGGGACTTGGGGATCAGAGTTCAGGAGCCAGAGCAATTCACCAATGAAAATATAAAACTGCATATTAGGCATGTGGAGCTGGAGCAGGGACCAGCTTCTGGAAGGCTGATATCTTTGGTTCTGGGCATAGTAGAGACAAGCTGCCAGTGTCCACTAAAAGGGGAGAGTCACGGATTTTGGTGTATACACTCAGAAAAACTCTAAGTCAGACAGAACCCGAGATATCTGGCTGGGAAGAGCAATTGACAGGCTTGGATGGGGACCACTGCTATCAAGTCAGATATCTCCAGTTCCGCAGGTCCGCTTTTCAAAAATCTGGTACCCCTAGAAAGAGGGGACCCTCAGCTATCAGCCTAGGGCCCTTATATTCCTGGAGCCCTTGGGAAAGATCCCATTGAGCCCATATGAAAAGACAGCCCTGATTACAGTTGATCCCATATTAGGCCAGTATAATAGTTCTTTTCCTAAGGCTTAATCAGAATAACTAGAAAAATAATATATTAAAGTGGATATGATCAATCCTAAAATCTGAAGTTGCCTTAGATAACGTAGTTTGCAGCAGTTCACTGTGTGCAAGTAAAGAAGGGATAATATAGAGGTTTGCTCTAGAGGAATACTTCATGTCACCGCAGTGTCGGACTGGGGCATGTAGGGCCCATCGGGGGAATGCAGTGGTATGGGCCCATATTTAAGAGTATGGCTAGTCTTCAGAAGAGGTGTGGCCAGCCATCACATAGGTTTGGAAAATCATTAGAGTGCATGATCTGGGCCCCTTGATAAATATATATAGCAAATACTGCTAATCCATGCAGGATAATTTACCGTCTTAATAACAGCAATGTACTGTAGAAAATACACCATAGTTCTATGCAGTATAAGGTAACATATGTATAACTCAATTGCACAGTCTGGAACCTGATCTCTAGAGGGGTAGGGGGGGTGGTAGTTTTCCCCCTGCTACCCTGTGGGCTAATCCAACCCTGTGTCACCGGCATGTGACTGTTTACTCAGAGAATCTTGGTGTCAGGACAGTTAGTTAGATTTTTTTACCCATTTTACCAGCTGAACAGACCCTAAAATATTAAGTTCCTTTGGCTAAAAAGGATCAGAATTGGGTCCCTTCAAGTTTATAGTGCTGATAAAATAGAACATAACAAAATATGTATTTGGCAGAATCCATATTTGAGAAGACCTCTATAAACTTGTAACTAAAAATAAAATGTATTACATGGAAAGGCTTGATAAGGTACCTGGGGATAAAGTGTTCCTGCCAAAGAAGCAATATAGCATAATCATATTTATATTTGTGAGTTATCATACCATAGTTAGATTAATTAATGCCATAACTCTTCTGTGTACTTACTGTATATGTCCTCTTCTTTCTTGATCTCTTAGCAGCCTTTGACATAGTTGGCCATCCACTTCTGCATTCTCTTCACTTACTCAGTCTTTGTGACGTGGTCCTCACTTGGTTTTCCTACTATCTCGCTAACCATTCTTTCTTCATCACAACACCCACACCCCTCCTGCTCCCTGCAGTCTCCCTAAGGCTCAGTCCTGCAGTAGGTCCCTTACTCATTTCATTGTATACATCTTTACTTGTTGGACTTATCAGCTATTTCTGTCTTCAGTATCATCTTTATGCTAATGACACCCAACTCCACCTGTCCACCCCTGACCTCTCCTCTTCCCTTCTCTCACTCAACTATCTATCCGCTATCTTATCTTCGGTTTCTCAGTGTTGTTTTAAGTTAATATGTCTAAGACTCATCTCATTGTCTTCCATCATTCTGGTGTCTCTACCCCTAGTCATTTCACTCTCACAGCTGACAACACCACCATCTCCTCACTACTGTAAGTCTACATTCTGGGCATCACTCTTGAGTCTGGTCTCTCACTAATGCCTCTCATTCAGTCACATACATACTCCTGTTGTTTCCATCTCTGGAACGTCACCAGAATTTGCCCTTTTTCACCATTGATGTCACCAAAGCATTTGCCCTGCCCTTATCATCTCACGTCTCAACTATTGCAACCTTCTTTTATCTTATCTTTCCCTCAACAGTTTCTCTACTCCCACAATCTCTCCTAAATGTTGCTAGACTGATCTTTCTATCATGTCTCTTTCTCACAGTGCTGCATGGTTTGTACAGGATTGCTGAATACACTCAGAGAGTGACAGGCAGATGCAGTCAGCAAACGGAGCTTCTGACCAGAAACCAGGAACTAGTGGTGAGACAAGTTGTACTGGCAATGTACTAGTGAGCTGGAGAACTTAAATAGGGCGTTCAGGAAGCAGATTGGCTGTAGTGGTCATGTGGAATAATGAAGTCCAGGATAGGAGCAGAATGATCATATGATCAAAGACAACATGGTGGCGCCCATGCCACACTGTTTCTCAGGAAACCTTGTCATTTAGAATACATGTTTGGAATGGCATGTGGAATCTGATCAATGGGGAAATCTCATGAGGAATAGTGACCACACTGTGTGAAGTTACCAGGTTTTGAGAACCGCAGCATTACATCTCCCCTCTCTGCCAATCCCTCCCCCGGCTCCCTATTCAGGGCCGAAACTAGGATTTTCGGCACCCGGGGCAAGGCAGTAATTTAGCGCCCCCCCTGCCACACACGCACACACACCAAAAAAAAAGGTACATATAAAAATTAAATAAAAAAATATAGAAATTCCAAACTACACCACACAGTAGTGCAGCCTTATTCTCATTACACAGTAGTACACCCCATTAACATACATAGAATAAATATGTATATATATATATATATATATATATATATTCTATCAAATGAGATGCGGCACTCACAGGTACTAATGTAAGCCATATGCAGCAGGTTCTCCTGTCTTGTCTACGTTTTATTTATTCAAATAAATTTTGTTGTGTCCTGACAAAATTTATATGAATAAATGAAACGTTGACGAGCCAGGAAAACTTGATGCGTATGGCAAACGAGTGCCACATTTCATTTGAGTTGGCACTCACAACATCCGATCAATTTGCTTCGGTGACAGACTCTATGATAATAGGGCTCCAGCAATAAACGGCACTCAGAGTCAGCAAATGACTTCAAAAACGTGTTAGACCATACATCAACGTTTCGAGGCTATAACCCCCGTCGTCAGGACACAGACAGCATAAAGGTATACCTTTATTCTGTCTGTGTCCTGACGGGATCCGGTCTGAAGATCGACAGTGTCTAGGTCGACAATGTTTAGGTCGACCACTATAGGTCGACAGTCACTAGGTCGACATGGATGGAAGGTCGACAGGGTTTCTAGATCGACATGTGCTAGGTCGACAGGTCTAAAGGTCAACATGAGTTTTTCACATTTTTTTGGGGGGGGGATTTTTCCATACTTAACGATCCACGTGGACTACGATTGGAACGGTAAAGTGTGCCGAGCGAAGCGGTAGCGGAGCGAAGGCACCATGCCCGAAGCATGGCGAGTGAAGCGAGCCATGCGAGGGAACGCGGTGCACTAATTTGGGATCCCGGTCACTTTATGAAGAAAACGACACCAAAAAAAAATAAAAATCCTCATGTCGACCTTTAGACCTGTCGACCTACCACATGTCGACCTAGGAACCATGTCGACCTTCCATCCATGTCGGCCTAGTGACTGTCGACCTATAGTGGTCGACCTAGACACTGTCGATAAGACGAACCACACCCGTCCTGACGACGGGGTTTATAGCCTCGAAACGTTGATGTATGGTCTAACACGTTTTTGAAGTTATTTGCTGACTCCGAGTGCCGTTTATTTCTGGAGCCCTATATATATATATATATATATATATATGGGCCCTCATTCCGAGTTGTTCGCTCGCAAGCTGCTTTTAGCAGATTTACTCACGCTAAGCCGCCGCCTACTGGGAGTGAATCTTAGCTTCTTAAAATTGCGAACGACGTATTCGCAATATTGCGATTACACTTCTCTTAGCAGTTTCTGAGTAGCTCCAGACTTACTCGGCATCTGCGATCAGTTCAGTGCTTGTCGTTCCTGGTTTGACGTCATAAACACACCCAGCGTTCGCCCAGACACTCCTCCGTTTCTCCAGCCACTCCCGCGTTTTTCCCAGAAACGGTAGCGTTTTTCCGCACACACCCATAAAACGGCCAGTTTCCGCCCAGTAACACCCACTTCCTGTCAATCACACTACGATCACCAGAACGAAGAAAAAGCCATGAGTAAAATTCCTAACTGCATAGCAAATTTACTTGGCGCAGTCGCACTGCGGATATTGCGCATGCGCACTAAGCGGAAAATCGCTGCGATGCGAAAAAAATTACAGAGCGAACAACTCGGAATGACCCCCATGGTATGAGGCTCAAGTTAGCTTCTTATTCAGCGTCATATATATATATATATAGAGAGAGAGAGAGAGAGAGAGAGAGAGAGAGAGAGAGAGAGATATTAACATGGCACTGTTCCAATAGGTCCAGAAAAAAACTAAATTGTAGTTATGAAGGGCACTCCAATTCAAATAGAAAATCCCATTTATTACTCACATCACCCAGATGAGCACTCTTAGTGAAGTGGAATGGCTCATAAAACTTCAATATCCATAATGTTACTTAGCAGCAAGCACCAACTGTGCCTGTTATATCAACCTGAATAACAATACAGTATATATCAATAAAAGGTCACCATGATCCTGTCTGTCGACCTCGGTCCTGCAATGGGCCGTTCAATGACTCCAGCACCAGATTTGTGCCATCTGAACTAGAGATGTGCACTTGAAATTTTTCGGGTTTTGTGTTTTGGTTTTGGGTTCGGTTCCGCGGCCGTGTTTTGGGTTCGACCGCGTTTTGGCAAAACCTCACCGAATTTTTTTTGTCGGATTCGGGTGTGTTTTGGATTCAGGTGTTTTTTTCAAAAAACACTAAAAAACAGCTTAAATCATAGAATTTGGGGGTCATTTTGATCCCAAAGTATTATTAACCTCAAAAACCATAATTTCCACTCATTTTCAGTCTATTCTGAACACCTCACACCTCACAATATTATTTTTAGTCCTAAAATTTGCACCGAGGTCGCTGGATGACTAAGCTAAGCGACCCTAGTGGCCGACACAAACACCTGGCCCATCTAGGAGTGGCACTGCAGTGTCACGCAGGATGGCCCTTCCAAAAAACACTCCCCAAACAGCACATGACGCAAAGAAGAAAAAAAGAGGCGCAATGAGGTAGCTGTGTGAGTAAGATAAGCGACCCTAGTGGCCGACACAAACACCTGGCCCATCTAGGAGTGGCACTGCAGTGTCACGCAGGATGTCCCTTCCAAAAAACACTCCCCAAACAGCACATGACGCAAAGAAGAAAAAAAGAGGCGCAATGAGGTAGCTGTGTGAGTAAGCTAAGCGACCCTAGTGGCCGACACAAACACCTGGCCCATCTAGGAGTGGAACTGCAGTGTCACGCAGGATGTCCCTTCCAAAAAACACTCCCCAAACAGCACATGACGCAAAGAAGAAAAAAAGAGGCGCAATGAGGTAGCTGTGTGAGTAAGATAAGCGACCCTAGTGGCCGACACAAACACCTGGCCCATCTAGGAGTGGCACTGCAGTGTCACGCAGGATGGCCCTTCCAAAAAACACTCCCCAAACAGCACATGACGCAAAGAAGAAAAAAAGAGGCGCAATGAGGTAGCTGTGTGAGTAAGATAAGCGACCCTAGTGGCCGACACAAACACCTGGCCCATCTAGGAGTGGCACTGCAGTGTCACGCAGGATGGCCCTTCCAAAAAACACTCCCCAAACAGCACATGACGCAAAGAAGAAAAAAAGAGGCGCAATGAGGTAGCTGTGTGAGTAAGATAAGCGACCTAGTGGCCGACACAAACACCTGGCCCATCTAGGAGTGGCACTGCAGTGTCACGCAGGATGGCCCTTCCAAAAAACACTCCACAAACAGCACATGACGCAAAGAAAAATGAAAGAAAAAAGAGGTGCAAGATGGAATTGTCCTTGGGCCCTCCCACCCACCCTTATGTTGTATAAACAGGACATGCACACTTTAACCAACCCATCATTTCAGTGACAGGGTCTGCCACACGACTGTGACTGAAATGACGGGTTGGTTTGGACCCCCACCGAAAAAGAAGCAATTAATCTCTCCTTGCACAAACTGGCTCTACAGAGGCAAGATGTCCACCTCATCATCATCCTCCGATATATCACCGTGTACATCCCGCTCCTCACAGATTATCAATTCGTCCCCACTGGAATCCACCATCTCAGCTCCCTGTGTACTTTGTGGAGGCAATTGCTGCTGGTCAATGTCTCCACGGAGGAATTGATTATAATTAGAGATGAGCGCCTGAAATTTTTCGGGTTTTGTGTTTTGGTTTTGGGTTCGGTTCCGCGGCCGTGTTTTGGGTTCGAACGCGTTTTGGCAAAACCTCACCGAATTTTTTTTGTCGGATTCGGGTGTGTTTTGGATTCGGGTGTTTTTTTCAAAAAACACTAAAAAAACAGCTTAAATCATAGAATTTGGGGGTCATTTTGATCCCAAAGTATTATTAACCTCAAAAACCATAATTTACACTCATTTTCAGTCTATTCTGAATACCTCACACCTCACAATATTATTTTTAGTCCTAAAATTTGCACCGAGGTCGCTGTGTGAGTAAGATAAGCGACCCTAGTGGCCGACACAAACACCGGGCCCATCTAGGAGTGGCACTGCAGTGTCACGCAGGATGTCCCTTCCAAAAAACCCTCCCCAAACAGCACATGACGCAAAGAAAAAAAGAGGCGCAATGAGGTAGCTGTGTGAGTAAGATTAGCGACCCTAGTGGCCGACACAAACACCGGGCCCATCTAGGAGTGGCACTGCAGTGTCACGCAGGATGGCCCTTCCAAAAAACCCTCCCCAAACAGCACATGACGCAAAGAAAAAAAGAGGCGCAATGAGGTAGCTGTGTGAGTAAGATTAGCGACCCTAGTGGCCGACACAAACACCGGGCCCATCTAGGAGTGGCACTGCAGTGTCACGCAGGATGTCCCTTCCAAAAAACCCTCCCCAAACAGCACATGACGCAAAGAAAAAAAGAGGCGCAATGAGGTAGCTGTGTGAGTAAGATTAGCGACCCTAGTGGCCGACACAAACACCGGGCCCATCTAGGAGTGGCACTGCAGTGTCACGCAGGATGTCCCTTCCAAAAAACCCTCCCCAAACAGCACATGACGCAAAGAAAAAAAGAGGCGCAATGAGGTAGCTGACTGTGTGAGTAAGATTAGCGACCCTAGTGGCCGACACAAACACCGGGCCCATCTAGGAGTGGCACTGCAGTGTCACGCAGGATGTCCCTTCCAAAAAACCCTCCCCAATCAGCACATGATGCAAAGAAAAAGAAAAGAAAAAAGAGGTGCAAGATGGAATTGTCCTTGGGCCCTCCCACCCACCCTTATGTTGTATAAACAAAACAGGACATGCACACTTTAACCAACCCATCATTTCAGTGACAGGGTCTGCCACACGACTGTGACTGATATGACGGGTTGGTTTGGACCCCCCCCAAAAAAGAAGCAATTAATCTCTCCTTGCACAAACTGGCTCTACAGAGGCAAGATGTCCACCTCATCTTCACCCTCCGATATATCACCGTGTACATCCCCCTCCTCACAGATTATCAATTCGTCCCCACTGGAATCCACCATCTCAGCTCCCTGTGTACTTTGTGGAGGCAATTGCTGCTGGTCAATGTCTCCGCGGAGGAATTGATTATAATTCATTTTAATGAACATCATCTTCTCCACATTTTCTGGATGTAACCTCGTACGCCGATTGCTGACAAGGTGAGCGGCGGCACTAAACACTCTTTCGGAGTACACACTTGTGGGAGGGCAACTTAGGTAGAATAAAGCCAGTTTGTGCAAGGGCCTCCAAATTGCCTCTTTTTCCTGCCAGTATAAGTACGGACTGTGTGACGTGCCTACTTGGATGCGGTCACTCATATAATCCTCCACCATTCTATCAATGTTGAGAGAATCATATGCAGTGACAGTAGACGACATGTCCGTAATCGTTGTCAGGTCCTTCAGTCCGGACCAGATGTCAGCATCAGCAGTCGCTCCAGACTGCCCTGCATCACCGCCAGCGGGTGGGCTCGGAATTCTGAGCCTTTTCCTCGCACCCCCAGTTGCGGGAGAATGTGAAGGAGGAGATGTTGACAGGTCGCGTTCCGCTTGACTTGACAATTTTGTCACCAGCAGGTCTTTCAACCCCAGCAGACTTGTGTCTGCCGGAAAGAGAGATCCAAGGTAGGCTTTAAATCTAGGATCGAGCACGGTGGCCAAAATGTAGTGCTCTGATTTCAACAGATTGACCACCCGTGAATCCTTGTTAAGCGAATTAAGGGCTGCATCCACAAGTCCCACATGCCTAGCGGAATCGCTCCCTTTTAGCTCCTTCTTCAATGCCTCCAGCTTCTTCTGCAAAAGCCTGATGAGGGGAATGACCTGACTCAGGCTGGCAGTGTCTGAACTGACTTCACGTGTGGCAAGTTCAAAGGGCATCAGAACCTTGCACAACGTTGAAATCATTCTCCACTGCACTTGAGACAGGTGCATTCCACCTCCTATATCGTGCTCAATTGTATAGGCTTGAATGGCCTTTTGCTGCTCCTCCAACCTCTGAAGCATATAGAGGGTTGAATTCCACCTCGTTACCACTTCTTGCTTCAGATGATGGCAGGGCAGGTTCAGTATTTTTGGTGGTGCTCCAGTCTTCTGTACGTGGTGCCTGTACGCCGAAAGTGTCCCGCAATTTTTCTGGCCACCGACAGCATCTCTTGCACGCCCCTGTCGTTTTTTAAAAAATTCTGCACCACCAAATTCAAGGTATGTGCAAAACATGGGACGTGCTGGAATTTGCCCATATTTAATGCACACACAATATTGCTGGCGTTGTCCGATGCCACAAATCCACAGGAGAGTCCAATTGGGGTAAGCCATTCCGCGATGATCTTCCTCAGTTGCCGTAAGAGGTTTTCAGCTGTGTGCGTATTCTGGAAAGCGGTGATACAAAGCGTAGCCTGCCTAGGAAAGAGTTGGCGTTTGCGAGATGCTGCTACTGGTGCCGCCGCTGCTGTTCTTGCGGCGGGAGTCCATACATCTACCCAGTGGGCTGTCACAGTCATATAGTCCTGACCCTGCCCTGCTCCACTTGTCCACATGTCCGTGGTTAAGTGGACATTGGGTACAACTGCATTTTTTAGGACACTGGTGAGTCTTTTTCTGACGTCCGTGTACATTCTCGGTATCGCCTGCCTAGAGAAGTGGAACCTAGATGGTATTTGGTAACGGGGGCACACTGCCTCAATAAATTGTCTAGTTCCCTGTGAACTAACGGCGGATACCGGACGCACGTCTAACACCAACATAGTTGTCAAGGCCTCAGTTATCCGCTTTGCAGTAGGATGACTGCTGTGATATTTCATCTTCCTCGCAAAGGACTGTTGAACAGTCAATTGCTTACTGGAAGTAGTACAAGTGGGCTTACGACTTCCCCTCTGGGATAACCATCGACTCCCAGCGGCAACAACAGCAGCGCCAGCAGCAGTAGGCGTTACACGCAAGGATGCATCGGAGGAATCCCAGGCAGGAGAGGACTCGTCAGAATTGCCAGTGACATGGCCTGCAGGACTATTGGCATTCCTGGGGAAGGAGGAAATTGACACTGGTTGGTGGGGTGGTTTGCGTGAGCTTGGTTACAAGAGGAAGGGATTTACTGGTCAGTGGACTGCTTCCGCTGTCACCCAAAGTTTTTGAACTTGTCACTGACTTATTATGAATGCGCTGCAGGCAGGGCCGGCGCCACCACTAGGCAGCTTTAGGCAGCTGCCTATGGGCGCCGGCCACTAGAGGGCGGTGCTGCACGCTGCCAGTGAAAGAATAATTCCTTACCCTTAGCTAAGCTGAGTTTCACGGCTCAGCAGGGATGCTGCACCGCCCTCCCGCATGTTACCCACGCCCCCACGATTGGATCTCCCTCTCTCCCCCTCATGTTGGGAGCTGCAGATTGACCTTAATGGGGGGGGGGGCTTGATGGGAGCTGGCACGGAAAGCAGCTTTGGTCTGCTGGGGAGTTTGACGGTCTGGGGTGACTGGGAGCTCAGAGGAGAGGCTGGAGCAGGAGAAGGAGTGGCCGTTCCCAAGGTCAGTGTACAGTACATGGTTCTAACTCAGCAGCTTCATAGGCTGGCATTGTGTATAGGCTGCTACTGTCCTGTGTGCTGTGGTGTGTTGGTTGGCTGGCACTGATCTGTTTGTATGGGGGTGGGGGGCCTGACTGGCACTGACCCCTATGTGTCTGTGTAAGTTGGCACTGATGTGTGTGTGTGTGTGTGTGTGTGTGTGTGTGTGTGTGTGTGTGTGCAGGCTGCTACTCCTCCCCTGTGTGTGTGTAGGCTGGCACACTCCCCCATGTGTGTGTAGGCTGGAACTCCCCCCCCCCCCCCCGTGTGTAGGCTGGCACTCCCCCGAGTGTATGTGTGTGTGTGTGTGTGTGTGCGTAGGCTGGCACTCTGTGTGTGTGTGTAGGCTGGCACTCCATGTGTGTGTGTGTGTGTTTGTGTGTAGGCTGGCACTCCATGTGTGTGTGTGTGTGTGTGTAGGCTGACGTGTGTGTGTGTGTGTGTGTGTGTGTGTGTGTGTGTGTGTGTGTAGGCTGGCACTGACCTGTGTGTGTATAAGCTGGCACTCCCCCGTGTATGTGTGTGTGTGTGTGTGTGTGTAGGCTGGCCCTCTTCTGTGTGTTTGTGTGTGTGTGTGTGTGTGTGTGTGTGTGTGTGTAGGCTGTAACTCCCCTCCCCCCGTGTGTGTGTAGGCTGGCACTCCCGTGTGTGTGTGTGTGTATGTGTGTAGGCTGGAACCCCCCCCCCCCCGTGTGTGTGTAGGCTGGCACTCCCCCGTGTGAGTGAGTGTGTGTGTGTCTGTGTGTGTGTGTAGGCTGTAACTCCCCCCCCCCCCGGTGTGTGTGTAGGCTGGCACTCCCGTGTGTGTGTGTGTGTGTGTGTGTGTGTAGGCTGGCACTCCGTGTGTGTGTGTGTATGTGTGTGTAGGCTGACACTCCCCCATGTGTGTGTGTGTGTAGGCTGACGTGCGTGTGTGTGTGTAGGTTGGCACTGACGTGTGTGTGTGTGTGTGTGTGTGTGTATAAGATGGCACTCCCCTGTGTGTGTGTGTATGCTGCCACTGACCTGTGTGTGTAGCCTGGCACTCCCCCACGTGTGTGTGTGTGTGTGTGTGTGTGTGTGTGTGTGTGTGTGTGTAGGCTGGCACTGACCTATGTGTGTAGGCTGGCACTCTCCTGTGTGTATATGTGTGTGTGTGTGTGTGTGTGTGTGTGTGTGTGTGTGTAGCCTGGCACTCCCCCACGTGTGTGTGTAGGCTGGCACTGACCTATGTGTGTAGGCTGCCACTCTCCCATGTGAGTGTGTGTGTGTAGGCTGGCACTGACCTGTGTGTAGGCTGGCACTTCGCCGTGTGTGTGTGTGTGTGTGTAGGCTGGCACTCCCCCATGTGTGTGTGTGTGTGTGTAGGCTGACACTGACCTATGTGTGTAGGCTGGCACTCCCCTGTGTGTGTGTGTGTGTGTGTGTGTGTGTGTGTGTGTGTGTGTGTGTGTGTGTGTAGGCTGGCACTGACCTGTGTGTGTAGGCTGGCACTTCGCCATGTGTGTGTGTGTGTGTGTGTGTGTGTGTGTGTGTGTGTGTGTGTAGGCTGGCACTGACCTGTGTGTGTAGGCTGGCACTCCCCCATGTGTGTGTGTGTAGGCTGACACTGACCTATGTGTGTAGGCTGGCACTCCCCCGTGTGTGTGTGTGTGTGTGTGTGTGTGTGTGTGTGTGTGTGTGTGTAGGCTGGCACTGACCTGTGTGTGTAGGCTGGCACTTCGCCGTGTGTGTGTGTGTGTGTGTGTGTGTGTGTGTAGGCTGACACTGACCTATGTGTGTAGGCTGGCACTCCCCCGTGTGTGTGTGTGTGTGTGTGTGTGTGTGTGTGTGTGTGTGTGTGTGTGTGTGTGTGTGTAGGCTGCCACTGACCTGTGTGTGTAGGCTGGCACTCCCCCATGTGTGTGTGTGTAGGCTGACACTGACCTATGTGTGTAGGCTGGCACTCCCCCGTGTGTGTGTGTGTGTGTGTGTGTGTGTGTGTGTGTGTGTAGGCTGACACTGACCTATGTGTGTAGGCTGGCACTCCCGTGTGTGTGTGTGTGTGTGTGTGTGTGTGTGTAAGGTGGCATTGACTCCTGTGTGCTCGAACAGTGGAAGTTATAAAAACACAAGAGGGCTCATGTTGAGAGGAGTCAATCAGTGTCAATGATCACATAAATTGGCGATATTTGGCGACTGCCCATACACAATCCCTCTCTGGCAGTAATTTAGATGTAAATGTATCATCTGGAAATAGAATTTTACAACAGATAAGAACCACTTGGCCCATCTAGTCTGCCCTGATACTGCTCCCCTCCATGTATTACTTTCTAAACATAGCACAAAGGCATGCAGGCAATGTATGAATGGTCAGTAGCACTGACCTCTTCCGACACCTGTAGCTATCGAATTCTACAGCTGCAGGTGTCGATGCCCACACACCACAGCAGGGACAGAGCTGTCCCTGGCTGTGGCAGCTGCCGGCTCCGGGCTATATTGGAGATCTCGTGAGAGTAGCGAGATCCCGCGCATGTGCACTGGAGCCGGCCGGACAGGGAGACACAGCACATCAGCACTGAGCTGATGCGCTGTGTGCTCAGCCGGGGATCGCCGGAGGGGAAAATTTAATTCCCCCGCTTCGGCAGACAAGATATTCATACATCTGGTCAATGTAGCTTCCTGCTTCGCCTCGCTAATGAGGCGAAGCAGGAAGTACTATAGCACATTGCCCCTTTAGTTTCCACCTGCCACTGCATAATATCACCCTGAGCTGCAATTGACATGACCATAGGTGGAGCTAGACAGATCCTTTAGGCGGAGCATGACATGCCAGCTCAGCAGTGCGCTGTGCGACCTCTCATACCATTTAGAATCTCCCTGAAATTAATTTCCAAAAGTAGGCAAGTATGGTGTGAGGGCGCGATCTGCGCATGTCTGCCTTCGCTGCTGCTGCCTCCCTGGCTCTCCCAGGTCCCGGAGGGCAGAAAATATTTGTGGTGGAGCGCCGTGTGTGAGGCCGCGATCCACGCATGTCTGCCTCCGCTGCTGCTGCCTCCCCGGCTCTCCCAGGTCCCGGACTCTTCCTATGTGTGTGGAGTGACTGGCTGCGGTCTGTCTGCTCAGCCTACGTGGGCCGTGGCTGTTTAATATCTCAAGCTGGGTGAGTGCTGTGGAGGTGGTGGGGGATTGCAGTCGAAAGTGTTACAGAGATTGGCTCGCTGTGTAACAGGGCCATTATGTCTGTCATGTATATAAGGGAATGTAATAATGTGGGGCATATGTGTCATGGTGCGTTCACACTGGCCGATATATAGCTGGTCTGTCGGCTAGTGTGTACGAGCAATATCTCCGTGAACGTTGTCGTTCACAGACATATCGCGTCGGCCCTGCAGCACAGCCGACGGACAATATATCTAGTGATATATTGGCGCATCGCTGTGTGTGCAGGCAGTCAGACAACCGCCCATACACATGCTGCAACAGCTGGAGGTGATTGACCGCTGAACTGGGCGGGTGTATGTAAATGCCCGCCCAGTTTGTGACATCAGTGCCAACGGATCAGGCAGTGTGTATGCTCAACACACTGCCCGGTCCATCCGCAGATATACCTGCAGATCAATTGATCTACAGATATATCTACCAGTGTGCGTACCCAGCATTAGTGCCATTATGTCTGTCATGTATTAGGGCATTTAATAATGTGGGGCAATATGTCTGTCATTATGTGTAAACAGGCCCAGCAACGGGGGGGGACAAAGGGGGCACTTGTAACAGGCTCTGAGATTCCGAGGGGCCCTGGACCCTCATGAATCTCAGGAGTCCAGTTCTTGTGCCCCCTTGCCTGTGCTGCACTTAATCGATTCATGTTGGTCACTGTGCTGTGTGCTGGCTGCACACAGCAGGCGGAGCTCGAACTGCTAGCTGCACCAGGGGGAGGGCTGAGCCCCTTTCCTGTCCTCGGCAGCCCCTACGAGCTACGAAATGCTGGTATCCCAATGGGGGTTAAAGAGGGGATGCCCTCTCTGCCTGGAAACAACTACAAGAGCCTGTTGGACAGGGTGTCTCCACTGACGCACATGGCAGTTGGAGCCGTGGTAGGGATCGTGGAGCTGTCAGATCCTGGAACAAGGTCGTAGCTACCATAGGTGCAGGGAGTGCAGCTGCTATGGGGCCCAGAGCTGAGAGGGGCCACCTTCCCTGTCACAGGTACATGTGTTATATACAGGGTGTAGCTACCATATGTGCAGGGAGTGCAGCTGATATGGGGCCCAGAGCTGAGAGGGCCCACCTTCCCTGTCACAGTTACATGTGTTATATACAGGGTGTAGCTACCATAGGTGCAGGGAGTGCAGCTGCTATGGGTCCCAGAGCTGAGAGGGGCCACCTTCCCTGTCACAGTTACATGTGTTATATACAGGGTGTAGCTACCATAGGTGCAGGCAGTGCAGCTGCTATGGGACCAGAGCTGAGAGGAACCACCTTCCCTGTCAAAGTTCTATGTGTTATATACAGGGTGTAGCTACCATATGTGCAGGTAGTGCAGCTGCTATGGGGCCCAGTGCTGAGAGGAGCCACCTTCCCTGTCACAGTTACATGTGTTATATATACAGGGTGTAGCTACCATAGGTGCAGGGAGTGCTGCTGCTATGGGGCCAGAGCTGAGAGGGGCCACCTTCCCTGTCACAGCTATATGTGTTATATACAGGGTGTAGCTACCATAGGTGCAGGGAGTGCAGCTGCTATGGGGCCCAGAGCTGAGAGGGGCCACCTTCCCTGTCACAGTTACATGTGTTATATACAGGGTGTAGCTACCATAGGGGCAGGGAGTGCAGCTGCTATGGGGCCCAGAGCTGAGAGGGGCCATCTTCCCTGTCACAGGGAGCTTTGGTATAATCCCCATGGTCCTTACGGAGTTCCCAGCATCCACTAGGACGTCAGAGAAAATAAGATTTTACTCACCGGTAAATCTATTTCTCGTAGTCCGTAGTGGATGCTGGGCGCCCATCCCAAGTGCGGATTGTCTGCAATACTTGTATATAGTTATTGCCTAACTAAAGGGTTATTGTTGAGCCATCTGTTGAGAGGCTCAGTTATATTTAATACTGTTAACTGGGTATAATATCACGAGTTATACGGTGTGATTGGTGTGGCTGGTATGAGTCTTACCCGGGATTCAAAATCCTTCCTTATTGTGTCAGCTCTTCCGGGCACAGTATCCTAACTGAGGTCTGGAGGAGGGTCTTAGTGGGAGGAGCCAGTGCACACCAGGTAGTCCTAAAGCTTTCTTTAGTTGTGCCCAGTCTCCTGCAGAGCCGCTATTCCCCATGGTCCTTACGGAGTTCCCAGCATCCACTACGGACTACGAGAAATAGATTTACCGGTGAGTAAAATCTTATTTTTTTTTTGCAATCGTATAATAATATTTCTGTATGGATTGTAGCCTGTAGCTATCTGTTGTTGATATATATAGTGGATAATACAGTTACCTGCTTACTGTATTAGTAGTGAGTGAGCAGATATGGGGCATGGATAAAGGCAGAGCACTAGTATACAGATTGCACATCTGAGGGGAATGCTAATATCTTAATAACACGTGGCGCAGCCACATATCCCGAGTAAAACAATCAATGCTTACGATCTTTCAACCAATTAGACAGTGAAGTCTGCACTAATGTATTCTTTCTTTATAAAGATATTGTTCTGAAAAAATTGAAACAAGCAGACACAGTGCAGACTGTTGGGATAAAGAATCATAGATGATTTATTGGTTCTATTCACATAAATAGTATTAAACACTGCATATCATCCTCAAATAGCATGTACATAGTCCAGATCCAAATGTACTTCTCAATGCACGGCGGCGATGCTTTTGCATTCGCTGAGTAGCTACCTGCCTGCGCAGCCTAGGTAATATCATGCAGTTGCTGTGGCCCGCCCCCGCAACAGTTCGGATACACCTGCGTTGTCTGGACCGCACCCCAACAACGGCATTCTACTGTGTGTATTATATGTAAGCGGCACTACTACTGTGTGTATTATATGTAAGCGGCACTACTACTGTGTGTATTATATGTAAGCGGCACTACTACTGTGTGTATTATATGTAAGCGGCACTACTACTGTGTGTATTATATGTAAGCGGCACTACTACTGTGTGTATTATATGTAAGCGGCACTACTACTGTGTGTATTATATGTAAGCGGCACTACTACTGTGTGTATTATATGTAAGCGGCACTACTACTGTGTGTATTATATGTAAGCAGCACTACTACTGTGTGTATTATGTGTAAGCGGCACTACTACTGTGTGTATTATATGTAAGCGGCACTACTACTGTGTGTATTATGGCCCTCATTCCGAGTTGATCGGTCGCAAGGCGAATTTAGCAGAGTTACACACGCTAAGCCGCCGCCTACTGGGAGTGAATCTTAGCTTCTTAAAATTGCGACCGATGTATTCGCAATAATGCGATTACTAACTACTTAGCAGTTTCAGAGTAGCTCCAGACTTACTCTGCCTGTGCGATCATTTCAGTGCTTGTCGTTCCTGGTTGACGTCACAAACACACCCAGCGTTCGCCCAGGCACTCCCACCGTTTCTCCGGCCACTCCTGCGTTTTTTCCGGAAACGGTAGCGTTTTCAGCCACACGCCCCTGAAACGCCGTGTTTCCGCCCAGTAACACCCATTTCCTGTCAATCACATTACGTTCGCCGGAGCGAAGAAAAAGCCGTGAGTAAAAATACTTTCTTCATAGTAAAGTTACTTGGCGCAGTCGCAGTGCGAACATTGCGCATGCGTACTAAGCGGATTTTCACTGCGATGCGATGAAAAATACCGAGCGAACAACTCGGAATGAGGGCCAATATGTAAGCGGCACTACTACTGTGTGTATTATATGTAAGCGGCACTACTACTGTGTGTATTATATGTAAGCGGCACTACTACTGTGTGTATTATATGTAAGCGGCACTACTACTGTGTGTATTATATGTAAGCGGCACTACTACTGTGTGTATTATATGTAAGCGGCACTACTACTGTGTGTATTATATGTAAGCGGCACTACTACTGTGTGTATTATATGTAAGCGGCACTACTACTGTGTGTATTATGTGTAAGCGGCACTACTACTGTGTGTATTATATGTAAGTGGCACTACTACTGTGTGTATTATATGTAAGCGGCACTACTACTGTGTGTATTATATGTAAGCGGCACTACTACTGTGTGTATTATATGTAAGCGGCACTACTACTGTGTGTATTATATGTAAGCGGCACTACTACTGTGTGTATTATGTGTAAGCGGCACTACTACTGTGTGTATTATATGTAAGCGGCACTACTACTGTGTGTATTATATGTAAGCAGCACTACTACTGTGTGTATTATGTGTAAGCGGCACTACTACTGTGTGTATTATATGTAAGCGGCACTACTACTGTGTGTATTATATGTAAGCGGCACTACTACTGTGTGTATTATATGTAAGCGGCACTACTACTGTGTGTATTATATGTAAGCGGCACTACTACTGTGTGTATTATGTGTAAGCGGCACTACTACTGTGTGTATTATATGTAAGCGGCACTACTACTGTGTGTATTATATGTAAGCGGCACTACTACTGTGTGTATTATATGTAAGCGGCACTACTACTGTGTGTATTATGTGTAAGCGGCACTACTACTGTGTGTATTATATGTAAGCGGCACTACTACTGTGTGTATTATGTGTAAGCGGCACTACTACTGTGTGTATTATGTGTAAGCGGCACTACTACTGTGTGTATTATATGTAAGCGGCACTACTACTGTGTGTATTATGTGTAAGCGGCACTACTACTGTGTGTATTATGTGTAAGCGGCACTACTACTGTGTGTATTATGTGTAAGCGGCACTACTACTGTGTGTATTATATGTAAGCGGCACTACTACTGTGGGCATTGTGTGTAAGTGCAGGGTTGGTTCTACCATTAGGCAGCTGCTTAGGGTGCCAGTATCTGAGTGGGCTGCCCTGAGTCTGCTTAAATCACAAATTTAAGGATAACTCCGTGAGATGCATCCCTGTAAAAATAAGAATTTACTTACCGATAATTCTATTTCTCGGAGTCCGTAGTGGATGCTGGGGTTCCTGAAAGGACCATGGGGAATAGCGGCTCCGCAGGAGACAGGGCACAAAAGTAAAGCTTTCCGATCAGGTGGTGTGCACTGGCTCCTCCCCCTATGACCCTCCTCCAAGCCAGTTAGGTACTGTGCCCGGACGAGCGTACACAATAAGGGAGGAATTTTGAATCCCGGGTAAGACTCATACCAGCCACACCAATCACACCGTACAACTTGTGATCTAAACCCAGTTAACAGTATGATAACAGCGGAGCCTCTGAAAAGATGGCTCACAACAATAATAACCCGATTTTTGTAACTATGTACAAGTATTGCAGATAATCCGCACTTGGGATGGGCGCCCAGCATCCACTACGGACTCCGAGAAATAGAATTATCGGTAAGTAAATTCTTATTTTCTCTATCGTCCTAGTGGATGCTGGGGTTCCTGAAAGGACCATGGGGATTATACCAAAGCTCCCAAACGGGCGGGAGAGTGCGGATGACTCTGCAGCACCGAATGAGAGAACTCCAGGTCCTCCTTAGCCAGGGTATCAAATTTGTAGAATTTAGCAAACGTGTTTGCCCCTGACCAAGTAGCTGCTCGGCAAGGTTGTAAAGCCGAGACCCCTCGGGCAGCCGCCCAAGATGAGCCCACCTTCCTTGTGGAATGGGCATTTACATATTTTGGCTGTGGCAGGCCTGCCACAGAATGTGCAAGCTGAATTGTATTACACATCCAACTAGCAATAGTCTGCTTAGAAGCAAGAGCACCCAGTTTGTTGGGTGCATACAGGATAACAGCAAGTCAGTTTTCCTGACTCCAGCCGTCCTGGAACATATTTTCAGGGCCCTGACAACATCTAGCAACTTGGAGTCCTCCAAGTCCCTAGTAGGTGCAAGGCACCACAATAAGCTGGTTCAGGTGAAACACTGACACCACCTTAGGGAGAGAACTGGGGACGAGTCCGCAGCTCTGCCCTGTCCGAATGGACAAACAGATATGGGCTTTTTTGAGAAAAAACCACCAATTTGACACTCGCCTGGTCCAGGCCAGGGCCAAGAGCATGGTCACTTTTCATGTGAGATGCTTCAAATCCACAGATTTGACTGGTTTTAAACCAATGTGATTTGAGGAATCCCAGAACTACGTTGAGATCCCACAGTGCCACTGGAGGCACAAAAGGTGGTTGTATATGCAATACTCCCTTGACAAACTTCTGGACTTCAGGAACTGAAGCCAATTCTTTCTGGAAGAAAATCGACAGGGCCGAAATTTGAACCTTAATGGACCCCAATTTGAGGCCCATAGACACTCCTGTTTGCAGGAAATGCAGGAAACGACCGAGTTGAAATTTCTTTGTGGGGCCTTCCTGGCCTCACACCACGCAACATATTTTCGCCACATGTGGTGATAATGTTGTGCGGTCACCTCCTTTCTGGCTTTGACCAGGGTAGGAATGACCTCTTCCGGAATGCCTTTTTCCCTTAGGATCCGGCTTTCCACCGCCATGCCGACAAACGCAGCTGCGGTAAGTCTTGGAACAGACATGGTACTTGCTGAAGCAAGTCCCTTCTTAGCGGCAGAGGCCATAAGACCTCTGTAAGCATCTCTTGAAGTTCCGGGTACCAAGTCCTTCTTGGCCAATCCGGAGCCATGAGTATAGTTCTTACTCCTCTACGTCATATAATTCTCAGCACCTTAGGTATGAGAAGCAGAGGAGGGAACACATACACCGACTGGTACACCCACGGTGTTACCAGAACGTCCACAGCTATTGCCTGAGGGTCTCTTGACCTGGCGCAATACCTGTCCCGTTTTTTGTTCAGACGGGACGCCATCATGTCCACCTTTGGTATTTCCCAACGGTTTACAATCATGTGGAAAAAACTTCCCGATGAAGTTTCCACTCTCCCGGGTGGAGGTCGTGCCTGCTGAGGAAGTCTGCTTCCCAGTTTCCATTCCCGGGATGAAACACTGCTGACAGTGCTATCACATGATTTTCCGCCCAGCGAAAAGTCCTTGCAGTTTTTGCCATTGCCCTCCTGCTTCTTGTGTCGCCCTGTCTGTTTACGTGGGCGACTGCCGTGATGTTTTTCCCACTGGATCAATACCGGCTGACCTTGAAGCAGAGGTCTTGCTAAGCTTAGAGCATTATAAATTTACCCTTAGCTCCAGTATATTTATGTGGAGAAAAGTCTCCAGACTTGATCACACTCCCTGGAAATTTTTTCCTTGTGTGACTGCTCCCCAGCCTCTCGGGCTGGGCTCCGTGGTCACCAGCATCCAATCCTGAATGCCGAATCTGCGGCCCTCTAGAAGATGAGCACTCTATAACCACCACAGGAGAGACACCCTTGTCCTTGGATATAGGGTTATCCGCTGATGCATCTGAAGATGCGATCCGGACCATTTGTCCAGCAGATCCCACTGAAAAGTTCTTGCGTGAAATCTGCCGAATGGAATTGCTTCGTAGGAAGCCACCATTTTTACCAGGACCCTTGTGCAATGATGCACTGTTTTTAGGAGGTTCCAGACTAGCTCGGATAACTCCCTGGCTTTCTCTTCCGGGAGAAACACCTTTTTCTGGACTGTGTCCAGAATCATCCCTAGGCACAGCAGACGTGTCGTCGGGATCAGCTGCGATTTTGGAATATTTAGAATCCACCCGTGCTGTTGTAGCAGTATCCGAGATAGTGCTACTCCGACCTCCAACTGTTCCCTGGACTATGCCCTTATCAGGAGATCGTCCAAGTAAGGGATAATTAAGACGCCTTTTCTTCGAAGAAGAATCATCATTTCGGCCATTACCTTGGTAAAGACCCGGGGTGCCGTGGACAATCCAAACGGCAGCGTCTGAAACTGATAGTGACAGTTCTGCACCACGAACCTGAGGTACCCTTAGTGAGAAGGGCAAATTTGGGACATAGAGGTAAGCATCCCTGATGTCCCGGGACACTATATAGTCCCCTTCTTCCTGGTTCGTTATCACTGCTCTGAGTGACTCCATCTTGATTTGAACCTTTGTAAGTGTTCAAAAAATTTTTTAGAATAAGTCTCACCTAGCCTTCTGGCTTCAGTACCACAATATAGTGTGGAATAATACCCCTTTTCTTGTAGTAGGAGGGGTAATTTAATTATCACCTGCTGGGAATACAGCTTGTGAATTTTTTCCCATACTGCCTCCTTGTCGGAGGGAGACCTTGGTAAAACAGACTTCAGGAGCCTGCGAAGGGGAAACGTCTCGACATTCCAATCTGTACCCCTGGGATACTACTTGTAGGATCCAGGGGTCCTGTACGGTCTCAGCGCCATGCTGAGAACTTGTCAGAAGCGGTGGAACGCTTCTGTTCCTGGGAATGGGCTGCCTGCTGCAGTCTTCTTCCCTTTCCTCTATCCCTGGGCAGATATGATCTTATAGGGACGAAAGGACTGAGGCTGAAAAGACGGTGTCTTTTTCTGCAGAGATGTGACTTAGGGTAAAAACTGCGGATTTTCCAGCAGTTGCCGTGGCCACCAGGTCCGATGGACCGACCCCAAATAACTCCTCTTCCTTTATACGGCAATACACCTTTGTGCCGTTTGGAATCTGCATCACCTGACCACTGTCGTGTCCATAACATCTTCTGGCAGATATGGACATCGCATTTACTCTGGATGCCAGAGTGCAAATATCCCTCTGTGCATCTCGCATATATAGAAATGCATCCTTTAAATGCTCTATAGTCAATAAAATACTGTCCCTGTCAAGGGTATCAATATTTTTAGTCAGGGAATCCGACCAAGCCACCCCAGCTCTGCACATCCAGGCTGAGGCGATCGCTGGTCGCAGTATAACACCAGTATGTGTGTATATACTTTTTATGATATTTTCCAGCCTCCTGTCAGCTGGTCCTTGAGGACGGCCCTATCTATAGACGGTACCGCCACTTGTTTTGATAAGCGTGTGAGCGCCGTATCCACCCTAAGGGGTGTTTCCCAACGCGCCCTAACTTCTGGCGGGAAAGGGTATACCGCCCATAATTTTCTATCGGGGGGAACCCACGCATCATCACACACTTTATTTAATTTATCTGATTCAGGAAAAACTACGGTAGTTTTTTCACATCCCACATAATACCCTCTTTTGTGGTACTTGTAGTATCAGAAATATGTAACACCTCCTTCATTGCCTTTAACGTGTGGCCCTAATAAGGAATACGTTTGTTTATTCACCGTCGACACTGGATTCAGTGTCCCTGTCTGTGTCTGTGTCGACCGACTAAAGTAAACGGGCGTTTTAAAACCCCTGACGGTGTTTTTGAGACGTCTGGACCGGTACTAATAGTTTGTCGGCCGTCTCATGTCGTCAACCGACCTTGCAGCGTGTTGACATTATCACGTAATTCCCTAAATAAGCCATCCATTCCGGTGTCGACTCCCTAGAGAGTGACATCACCATTACAGGCAATTGCTCCGCCTCCTCACCAACATCGTCCTCATACATGTCGACACACACGTACCGACACACAGCACACACACAGGGAATGCTCTGATAGAGGACAGGACCCACTAGCCCTTTGGAGAGACAGAGGGAGAGTTTACCAGCACACACCAAAAACGCTATAAATATATAGGGACAACCTTATATAAGTGTTTTCCCTTATAGCATCTTTTTTATATATTTCTAACGCCAAATTAGTGCCCCCCCTCTCTGTTTTAACCCTGTTTCTGTAGTGCAGTGCAGGGGAGAGCCTGGGAGCCTTCCCTCCAGCCTTTCTGTGAGGGAAAATGGCGCTGTGTGCTGAGGAGATAGGCCCCGCCCCTTTTTCGGCGGCCTCGTCTCCCGCTCTTAACGGATTCTGGCAGGGGTTAAATATCTCCATATAGCCTCCGGAGGCTATATGTGAGGTATTTTTAGCCAAAATAGGTATTCATTTGCCTCCCAGGGCGCCCCCCTCCCAGCGCCCTGCACCCTCAGTGACTGCCGTGTGAAGTGTGCTGAGAGGAAAATGGCGCACAGCTGCAGTGCTGTGCGCTACCTTTAGAAGACTGAGGAGTCTTCTGCCGCCGATTCTGGACCTCTTCTTACTTCAGCATCTGCAAGGGGGCCGGCGGCAAGGCTCCGGTGACCATCCAGGCTGTACCTGTGATCGTCCCTCTGGAGCTGATGTCCAGTAGCCAAGAAGCCAATCCATCCTGCACGCAGGTGAGTTCACTTCTTCTCCCCTAAGTCCCTCGTTGCAGTGATCCTGTTGTCAGCAGGACTCACTGTAAAATAAAAAACCTAAGCTAAACTTTTCTAAGCAGCTCTTTAGGAGAGCCACCTAGATTGCACCCTTCTCGGCCGGGCACAAAAATCTAACTGGCTTGGAGGAGGGTCATAGGGGGAGGAGCCAGTGCACACCACCTGATCGGAAAGCTTTACTTTTGTGCCCTGTCTCCTGCGGAGCCGCTATTCCCCATGGTCCTTTCAGGAACCCCAGCATCCACTAGGACGATAGAGAAACTTAATTTAGACGGTAGCTGTTGAACTTCTAAGATGCTGCCTACATACTTTCATCTGACGGGCTGGAAAATGTGTACTGGTTTGTGGTTTTGGTCGGGGGGGGGGGGCGGTTAAAAGCAGGCTGAAGTTTTGCCTAGGGTGTCGAGAAACCATGCACCGGCCCTGGCTGCAGGTGACGTATAAGGGAGGATGTTCCGAGGTGGTTAACGTCCTTACCCCTACTTATTACAGCTTGACAAAGGGAACACACGGCTTGACACCTGTTGTCCGCATTTCTGGTGAAATACCTCCACACCGAAGAGCTGATTTTTTTGGTATTTTCACCTGGCATGTCAACGGCCATATTCCTCCCACGGACAACAGGTGTCTCCCCGGGTGCCTGACTTAAACAAACCACCTCACCATCAGAATCCTCCTGGTCAATTTCCTCCCCAGCGCCAGCAACACCCATATCCTCCTCATCCTGGTGTACTTCAACACTGACATCTTCAATCTGACTATCAGGAACTGGACTGCGGGTGCTCCTTCCAGCACTTGCAGGGGGCGTGCAAATGGTGGAAGGCGCATGCTCTTCACGTCCAGTGTTGGGAAGGTCAGGCATCGCAACCGACACAATTGGACTCTCCTTGTGGATTTGGGATTTCGAAGAATGCACAGTTCTTTGCTGTGCTGCTTTTGCCAGCTTGAGTCTTTTCATTTTTCTAGCGAGAGGCTGAGTGCTTCCATCCTCATGTGAAGCTGAACCACTAGCCATGAACATAGGCCAGGGCCTCAGCCGTTCCTTGCCACTCCGTGTGGTAAATGGCATATTGGCAAGTTTACGCTTCTCCTCCGACAATTTTATTTTAGGTTTTGGAGTCCTTTTTTTTCTGATATTTGGTGTTTTGGATTTGACATGCTCTGTACTATGACATTGGGCATCGGCCTTGGCAGACGACGTTGCTGGCATTTCATCGTCTCGGCCATGACTAGTGGCAGCAGCTTCAGCACGAGGTGGAAGTGGATCTTGATCTTTCCCTAATTTTGGAACCTCAACATTTTTGTTCTCCATATTTTAATAGGCACAACTAAAAGGCACCTCAGGTAAACAATGGAGATGGATACTAGTATACAATTATGGACTGCCTGCCGACTGCAGACACAGAGGTAGCCACAGCCGTGAACTACCGTACTGTACTGTGTCTGCAGCTAATATAGACTGGTTGATAAAGAGAAGATGTCTATGTAACTATGTATGTATAAAGAAGACTGAAAAAAATCCACGGTTAGGTGGTATACAATTATGGACGGACTGCCTGCCGAGTGCAGACACAGAGGTAGCCACAGCCGTGAACTACCGTACTGTACTGTGTCTGCAGCTAATATAGACTGGTTGATAAAGAGAAGATGTCTATGTAACTATGTATGTATAAAGAAGAATGAAAAAAAATCCACGGTTAGGTGGTATACAATTATGGACGGACTGCCTGCCGAGTGCAGACACAGAGGTAGCCACAGCCGTGAACTACCGTACTGTACTGTGTCTGCAGCTAATATAGACTGGTTGATAAAGAGAAGATGTCTATGTAACTATGTATGTATAAAGAAGAATGAAAAAAAACCACGGTTAGGTGGTATACAATTATGGACGGACTGCCTGCCGAGTGCAGACACAGAGGTAGCCACAGCCGTGAACTACCGTACTGTACTGTGTCTGCAGCTAATATAGACTGGTTGATAAAGAGAAGATGTCTATGTAACTATGTATGTATAAAGAAGAATGAAAAAAATCCACGGTTAGGTGGTATTACAATTATGGACGGACTGCCTGCCGAGTGCAGAGACACAGAGGTAGCCACAGCCGTGAACTACCGTACTGTGTCTGCTGCGACTGGATGATAAATGATATAAAAAATATATATATATCACTACTGCAGCCGGACAGGTATATATTATATATTATATAATGACGGACCTGCTGGACACTGTCTGTCAGCAGAATGAGTTTTATTTTTATAGAATAAAAAAAAAAAAAAACACACAAGTGAAGTCACACGACGAGTGTTTAACTTTTTCAGGCAATCACAATATAAGTATACTACTAACTATACTGGTGGTCAGTGTGGTCAGGTCACTGGTCAGTCACACTGGCAGTGGCACTCCTGCAGCAAAAGTGTGCACTGTTTAATTTTAATATAATATGTACTCCTGGCTCCTGCTATAACCTATAACTGGCACTGCAGTAGTGCTCCCCAGTCTCCCCCACAATTATAAGCTGTGTGAGCTGAGCAGTCAGACAGATATATAATATATATAGATGATGCAGCACACTGGCCTGAGCCTGAGCAGTGCACACAGATATGGTATGTGACTGACTGAGTCACTGTGTGTATCGCTTTTTTCAGGCAGAGAACGGATATATTAAATAAACTGCACTGTGTGTCTGGTGGTCACTCACTATATAATATATTATGTACTCCTGGCTCCTGCTATAACCTATAACTGGCACTGCAGTAGTGCTCCCCAGTCTCCCCCACAATTATAAGCTGTGTGAGCTGAGCAGTCAGACAGATATATATAATATTATATATAGATAATAGATGATGCAGCACACTGGCCTGAGCCTGAGCAGTGCACACAGATATGGTATGTGACTGACTGAGTCACTGTGTGTATCGCTTTTTTCAGGCAGAGAACGGATATATTAAATAAACTGCACTGTGTGTCTGGTGGTCACTCACTATATAATATATTATGTACTCCTGGCTCCTGCTATAACCTATAACTGGCACTGCAGTAGTGCTCCCCAGTCTCCCCCACAATTATAAGCTGTGTGAGCTGAGCAGTCAGACAGATATATATAATATTATATATAGATAATAGATGATGCAGCACACTGGCCTGAGCCTGAGCAGTGCACACAGATATGGTATGTGACTGACTGAGTCACTGTGTGTATCGCTTTTTTCAGGCAGAGAACGGATATATTAAATAAACTGCACTGTGTGTCTGGTGGTCACTCACTATATAATATATTATGTACTCCTGGCTCCTGCTATAACCTATAACTGGCACTGCAGTAGTGCTCCCCAGTCTCCCCCACAATTATAAGCTGTGTGAGCTGAGCAGTCAGACAGATATATATAATATTATATATAGATAATAGATGATGCAGCACACTGGCCTGAGCCTGAGCAGTGCACACAGATATGGTATGTGACTGAGTCACTGTGTGCTGTGTATCGCTTTTTTCAGGCAGAGAACGGATTATAAAGTAAACTGCACTGTCCTCACTAGTAAACTCTCTCCACTCAGTCTCTACACTTCTACAGTAACAGTACTCCTCCTAGTCAGCTCCAGTAAATCTCTCTCAGTCTCTTATAATCTAAATGGAGAGGACGCCAGCCACGTCCTCTCCCTATCAATCTCAATGCACGTGTGAAAATGGCGGCGACGCGCGGCTCCTTATATAGAATCCGAGTCTCGCGATAGAATCCGAGCCTCGCGAGAATCCGACAGCGTCATGATGACGTTCGGGCGTGCTCGGGTTAACCGAGCAAGGCGGGAAGATCCGAGTCGCTCGGACCCGTGAAAAAAAACATGAAGTTCTGGCGGGTTCGGATTCAGAGAAACCGAACCCGCTCATCTCTAATTATAATTCATTTTAATGAACATCATCTTCTCCACATTTTCTGGAAGTAACCTCGTACGCCGATTGCTGACAAGGTGAGCGGCGGCACTAAACACTCTTTCGGAGTACACACTTGTGGGAGGGCAACTTAGGTAGAATAAAGCCAGTTTGTGCAAGGGCCTCCAAATTGCCTCTTTTTCCTGCCAGTATAAATACGGACTGTCTGACGTGCCTACTTGGATGCGGTCACTCATATAATCCTCCACCATTCTTTCAATGGGGAGAGAATCATATGCAGTGACAGTAGACGACATGTCCGTAATCGTTGTCAGGTCCTTCAGTCCGGACCAGATGTCAGCATCAGCAGTCGCTCCAGACTGCCCTGCATCACCGCCAGCGGGTGGGCTCGGAATTCTGAGCCTTTTCCTCGCACCCCCAGTTGCGGGAGAATGTGAAGGAGGAGATGTTGACAGGTCGCGTTCCGCTTGACTTGACAATTTTGTCACCAGCAGGTCTTTGAACCCCAGCAGACTTGTGTCTGCCGGAAAGAGAGATCCAAGGTAGGTTTTAAATCTAGGATCGAGCACGGTGGCCAAAATGTAGTGCTCTGATTTCAACAGATTGACCACCCGTGAATCCTTGTTAAGCGAATTAAGGGCTCCATCCACAAGTCCCACATGCCTAGCGGAATCGCTCCCTTTTAGCTCCTCCTTCAATGCCTCCAGCTTCTTCTGCAAAAGCCTGATGAGGGGAATGACCTGACTCAGGCTGGCAGTGTCTGAACTGACTTCACGTGTGGCAAGTTCAAAAGGTTGCAGAACCTTGCACAACGTTGAAATCATTCTCCACTGCGCTTGAGACAGGTACATTCCGCCTCCTATATCGTGCTCAATTGTATAGGCTTGAATGGCCTTTTGCTGCTCCTCCAACCTCTGAAGCATATAGAGGGTTGAATTCCACCTCGTTACCACTTCTTGCTTCAGATGATGGCAGGGCAGGTTCAGGCGTTTTTGGTGGTGCTCCAGTCTTCTGTACGTGGTGCCTGTACGCCGAAAGTGTCCCGCAATTCTTCTGGCCACCGACAGCATCTCTTGCACGCCCCTGTCGTTTTTTAAAAAATTCTGCACCACCAAATTCAAGGTATGTGCAAAACATGGGACGTGTTGGAATTTGCCCATATTTAATGCACACACAATATTGCTGGCGTTGTCCGATGCCACAAATCCACAGGAGAGTCCAATTGGGGTAAGCCATTCCGCGATGATCTTCCTCAGTTGCCGTAAGAGGTTTTCAGCTGTGTGCGTATTCTGGAAAGCGGTGATACAAAGCGTAGCCTGCCTAGGAAAGAGTTGGCGTTTGCGAGATGCTGCTACTGGTGCCGCCGCTGCTGTTCTTGCGGCGGGAGTCCATACATCTACCCAGTGGGCTGTCACAGTCATATAGTCCTGACCCTGCCCTGCTCCACTTGTCCACATGTCCGTGGTTAAGTGGACATTGGGTACAACTGCATTTTTTAGGACACTGGTGAGTCTTTTTCTGACGTCCGTGTACATTCTCGGTATCGCCTGCCTAGAGAAGTGGAACCTAGATGGTATTTGGTAACGGGGGCACACTACCTCAAGAAATTGTCTAGTTCCCTGTGAACTAACGGCGGATACCGGACGCACGTCTAACACCAACATAGTTGTCAAGGCCTCAGTTATCCGCTTTGCAACAGGATGACTGCTGTGATATTTCATCTTCCTCGCAAAGGACTGTTGGACAGTCAATTGCTTGGTGGAAGTAGTAAAAGTGGGCTTACGACTTCCCCTCTGGGATGACCATCGACTCCCAGCAGCAACAACAGCAGCGCCAGCAGCAGTAGGCGTTACACGCAAGGATGCATTGGAGGAATCCCAGGCAGGAGAGGACTCGTCAGAATTGCCAGTGACATGGCCTGCAGGACTATTGGCATTCCTGGGGAAGGAGAAAATTGACACTGAGGGAGTTGGTGGGGTGGTTTGCGTGAGCTTGGTTACAAGAGGAAGGGATTTACTGGTCAGTGGACTGCTTCCGCTGTCGCCCAAAGTTTTTGAACTTGTCACTGACTTATTATGAATGCGCTGCAGGTGACGTATAAGGGAGGATGTTCCGAGGTGGTTAACGTCCTTACCCCTACTTATTACAGCTTGACAAAGGCAACACACGGCTTGACAAATGTTGTCCGCATTTCTGGTGAAATACTTCCACACCGAAGAGCTGATTTTTTTGGTATTTTCACCAGGCATGTCAACGGCCCTATTCCTCCCACGGACAACAGGTGTCTCCCCGGGTGCCTGACTTAAACAAACCACCTCACCATCAGAATCCTCCTTGTCAATTTCCTCCCCAGCGCCAGCAACACCCATATCCTCCTCATCCTGGTGTACTTCAACACTGACATCTTCAATCTGACTATCAGGAACTGGACTGCGGGTGCTCCTTCCAGCACTTGCAGGGGGCGTGCAAATGGTGGAAGGCGCATTCTCTTCACGTCCAGTGTTGGGAAGGTCAGGCATCGCAACCGACACAATTGGACTCTCCTTGTGGATTTGGGATTTCGAAGAACGCACAGTTCTTTGCGGTGCTTTTGCCAGCTTGAGTCTTTTCAGTTTTCTAGTGAGAGGCTGAGTGCTTCCATCCTCATGTGAAGCTGAACCACTAGCCATGAACATAGGCCAGGGCCTCAGCCGTTCCTTGCCACTCCGTGTGGTAAATGGCATATTGGCAAGTTTACGCTTCTCCTCCGACAATTTTATTTTAGATTTTGGAGTCCTTTTTTTACTGATAGTTGGTGTTTTGGATTTTACATGCTCTGTACTATGACATTGGGCATCGGCCTTGGCAGACGACGTTGCTGGCATTTCATCGTCTCGGCCATGACTAGTGGCAGCAGCTTCAGCACGAGGTGGAAGTGGATCTTGATCTTTCCCTAATTTTGGAACCTCAACATTTTTGTTCTCCATATTTTAATAGGCACAACTAAAAGGCACCTCAGGTAAACAATGGAGATGGATGGATACTAGTATACTTATGGATGGACCAGCGACTGCCGACACAGAGGTAGCTACAGCCGTGGACTACCGTACTGTGTCTGCTGCTAATATAGACTGGATGATAATGAGATGAAATCAATATATATATATATATATAATATCACTAGTACTGCAGCCGGACAGGTATATATATTTATTATGTAATGACTGATGACGGACCTGCTGGACACTGTCAGCTCAGCAGCACCGCAGACTGCTACAGTAAGCTACTATAGTAGTATGTATCAAGAAGAAAGAGAAAAAAAAAACCACGGGTAGGTGGTATACAATTATGGATGGACCAGCGACTGCCGACACAGAGGTAGCTACAGCCGTGGACTACCGTACTGTGTCTGCTGCTAATATAGACTGGATGATAATGAGATGAAATTAATATATATATATATATATAATACCACTAGTACTGCAGCCGGACAGGTATATATATTTATTATGTAATGACTGATGACGGACCTGCTGGACACTGTCAGCTCAGCAGCACCGCAGACTGCTACAGTAAGCTACTATAGTAGTATGTATCAAGAAGAAAGAGAAAAAAAAACCACGGGTAGGTGGTATACAATTATGGATGGACCAGCGACTGCCGACACAGAGGTAGCTACAGCCGTGGACTACCGTACTGTGTCTGCTGCTAATATAGACTGGATGATAATGAGATGAAATCAATATATATATATATATAATATCACTAGTACTGCAGCCGGACAGGTATATATATTTATTATGTAATGACTGATGACGGACCTGCTGGACACTGTCAGCTCAGCAGCACCGCAGACTGCTACAGTAAGCTACTATAGTAGTATGTATCAAGAAGAAAGAGAAAAAAAAAACCACGGGTAGGTGGTATACAATTATGGATGGACCAGCGACTGCCGACACAGAGGTAGCTACAGCCGTGGACTACCGTACTGTGTCTGCTGCTAATATAGACTGGATGATAATGAGATGAAATTAATATATATATATATATATATAATATCACTAGTACTGCAGCCGGACAGGTATATATATTTATTATGTAATGACTGATGACGGACCTGCTGGACACTGTCAGCTCAGCAGCACCGCAGACTGCTACAGTAAGCTACTATAGTAGTATGTATCAAGAAGAAAGAGAAAAAAAAAAACCACGGGTAGGTGGTATACAATTATGGATGGACCAGCGACTGCCGACACAGAGGTAGCTACAGCCGTGGACTACCGTACTGTGTCTGCTGCTAATATAGACTGGATGATAATGAGATGAAATCAATATATATATATATATAATATCACTAGTACTGCAGCCGGACAGGTATATATATTTATTATGTAATGACTGATGACGGACCTGCTGGACACTGTCAGCTCAGCAGCACCGCAGACTGCTACAGTAAGCTACTATAGTAGTATGTATCAAGAAGAAAGAGAAAAAAAAAACCACGGGTAGGTGGTATACAATTATGGATGGACCAGCGACTGCCGACACAGAGGTAGCTACAGCCGTGGACTACCGTACTGTGTCTGCTGCTAATATAGACTGGATGATAATGAGATGAAATTAATATATATATATATATATATATAATATCACTAGTACTGCAGCCGGACAAGTATATATATTTATTATGTAATGACTGATGACGGACCTGCTGGACACTGTCAGCTCAGCAGCACCGCAGACTGCTACAGTAAGCTACTATAGTAGTATGTATCAAGAAGAAAGAGAAAAAAAAAAAACCACGGGTAGGTGGTATACAATTATGGATGGACCAGCGACTGCCGACACAGAGGTAGCTACAGCCGTGGACTACCGTACTGTGTCTGCTGCTAATATAGACTGGATGATAATGAGATGAAATCAATATATATATATATATATATATATAATATCACTAGTACTGCAGCCGGACAGGTATATATATTTATTATGTAATGACTGATGACGGACCTGCTGGACACTGTCAGCTCAGCAGCACCGCAGACTGCTACAGTAAGCTACTATAGTAGTATGTATCAAGAAGAAAGAAAAAAAAAAAAAAACACGGGTAGGTGCGGTATACATATACAATTATATATATATTATATACAATTATATATATATATATATATATATATATATATTAAACTGGTGGTGATTAATTAAACTGGTGGTCAGGTCACTGGTCACACTATCAGCAACTTGCAAGTAGTACTCCTAAGCAGACAATCACAATATATACTGGTGGTCAGTGTGGTCACAATGGCAGTGTGGCACTCTGGCAGCAAAAGTGTGCACTGTACGTTAAAATATGTACTCCTGCTCTCAGACTCTAACTGCTCCCCACTGTCAGTGTCTCCCCCACAAGTCAGATATACAGTCACACTATCTATCACTTCAGCAAGTAGTAGTACTCCTCCTAATGCTCCCCAAAATTACTAAAGTAAATAATACTGTGTCTCTCTCTACTCTAGTCTCACTCTCTATAAACGGAGAGGACGCCAGCCACGTCCTCTCCCTATCAATCTCAATGCACGTGTGAAAATGGCGGCGACGCGCGGCTCCTTATATAGAATCCGAGTCTCGCGATAGAATCCGAGCCTCGCGAGAATCCGACAGCGGGATGATGATGTTCGGGCGCGCTCGGGTTAACCGAGCAAGGCGGGAAGATCCGAGTCGCTCGGACCCGTGTAAAAAAAACCTGAAGTTCGGGCGGGTTCGGTTTCCGAGGAACCGAACCCGCTCATCTCTAATCTGAACACCAGACACCGCCAGCACCACCCAATGCGAGAACCACACTAATTATACCCATTACACTAACCACAACTGTCGTGGACTTCATCCCGTGTGTGTTCCACCGCATTCACTAGCAGTATCAGCAATCAGCGTGGGATTCCAGCTGAGGTGCATCTGGGCAACACTGTGCCTGTGTAACCATCTAGCCAAACGTTCCTACCCCAGTCTTCGAGGAGGCGGAATGTACACTCGCGTGCGTTCCATACTAATGCACTTACGTTCCACAGCTGTGGTCATCATTGTCTTAAGCAGGGAAAGGTTATGTCACAATGTTAATCACCCCAAAACGGGGAAATATCAATGATAATCACCGCAGTGAGGATAATACCTACCAAACAAACAAATATGAGATGGAGCCATATGCTATTTGCGGGACACCAGGCTAAAGACATTGACCGCAGCTGTTTATTGGTGATTCACTCCCATTGCATACATACTTTACATAGTACACAATAAGTAAAAAATTGGAAATAAATAACCAATATAATGGAGTGAGAAGAAAGTGTTATCATATATTTAAATTCAGGAATTACAAGCGTGATTCTCATCATCAAAGAACCAGCCGGGTCAGGTGACCAGTAATGTCCCAAACTCTTGACCTAAAGTGCCAAGTGCATCTGTTACCAAACTGCAGACGTACTGTATGAATCAAATGCATGCATGACATTACAAAAATATATATCCATACCTGTTGTGTGTTGTGTAGGAGAAGATACTGTGTAATCCTCACTACCAGATTTATCACCAGTATGCATGTGCCTATATAATATAGTTCCCTACATGTTACCCTCCATAGCCAGAGTACTACATAACAACACACACAACCTGATCAACTACAAAACAAGCATATATATATATATATATATATATATATATATATCAATCTAATAGATGAGCCAGTCATATCATTAAACACATTGCTACAAAAAGCAGCGAAAGTATGAGATGATCATCTCACCGGCTGTCTTCTCCCCGCCTGAATGGCCACCTGCTGTATGTATCTGGGAGGCTCTGGCAGGATGGCAGCCGGGCAGAGGGAGGCACCGGCGGTCGGTGCCTTGCAGTAGCGGCAGGGCTCTTAACATAACGCGGCGGCGGGAGGAGATCGCGGCGGATGGGGGTTGAGGAGCAACTGGCCGAGGGAGTTCTCAGCACCCTATCAAATCTGGCGCCTGGGGCACGTGACCCCTTAGCGCCCCCCCCCCCCTAGTTGCGGCCGTGCCCTATTCCAGACTGTAATCAGTTTCAATTAAACTTCTCATCCTAAACTTCAATGGTCTTTCCCTCTCCTATCCCTTCTGCATCTCCAGACTCATCTTCCTCCATACCCACTGCCATACTTTCCTGTCAACTGATTATCACCTCCTGTGTCATACTGGGGAATGAAGGGCCCACCGGGAGTATGCAGCAGTAGTGTCCTATGCCTAAGATCTTAGCCAACCATTAAAGAGGACCAGTGGCGGAACTAGCGAGCGGTGGGCCCAGGTGCGACAAAATGCTTTGGGCCCCCCCCCCCAACCCCCCCCCCCCCCCCCCCCCCCCACATCCCATCCAAGTCCACCTCTCACCTCTGGAGAGGATCTGGTGAGGGAGACTTGCTCAGGGCCAGAGAAATGGATACCTAGCAACAGTGCCGTAACTAGACATTTTAGCACTGTGTGCAAGAAACGGCATCGGAGCCCCACCCCTGCATGCAAAACAGGGGCAGTGCACGCCGTGGGGAAGGGGTGTGGCCACAAAATAATACCAATTCATAAAACGGTGCACAGTAGTCTCCATCCTTCAAATTACGCCGCACAGTAGCACCACTACACCAGGTAGAGACCCTTTTACACCTTACAGCGGACAGGTTCCTCTTTTTCCACATTACGGCAGACAGTGTCCCCTTTTTACACATTACGGCAGACAGCGTCCCCCTTTTTACACATTACGGCAGACAGCGTCCCCCTTTTTACACATTACGGCAGACAGCGTGCACTTTTTACACATAACGGCAGACAGCGTCCCCTTTTTACACATAACGTCAGACAGCGTGCCCTTGTTACACATAGCGGCAGACAGCGTACACTTTTTACACATAACGGCAGACAGCGTACACTTTTTACACATAACGGCAGACAGCGTACACTTTTTACACATTACGGCAGACAGCGTGCCCTTGTTACACATTACAGCAGACAGCGTCCCCCTTTTTACACATTACGGCAGGCAGATTCCCCCTTTTTACACATAGCAGCAGGCAGATTCCCCATTTTTACACATAGCGGCTGGCAGTCCCCCCTTTTTACACATTGCGGCAGGCAGATTCCCCCTTTTTACACATTGCGGCAGGCAGATTCCCCCTTTTTACACATTGCGGCAGGCAGATTCCCCCTTTTTACACATTGCGGCAGGCAGATTCCCCAGTTTTACACATTGCGGCAGGCAGATTTCCCCTTTTTACACATAGCGGCAGGCAGTCCCCCATTTTTACACATAGCGGCAGGCAGTCCCCCATTTTTACACATAGCGGCAGGCAGTCCCCCATTTTTACACATAGCGGCAGGCAGTCCCCCATTTTTACACATAGCGGCAGGCAGTCCCCCATTTTTACACATAGCGGCAGGCAGTCCCCCATTTTTACACATAGCGGCAGGCAGTCCCAACAAAGAAAGAAAGAGAAAGAAAGAAAGAAAGAAAGAAAGAAAGAAAGAAAGAAAGAAAGAAAGAAAGAAAGAAAGAAAGAAAGAGAGAAAGAAAATAAGAATTTACTCACCGGTAATTCTATTTCTCGTAGTCCGTAGTGGATGCTGGGAACTCCGTAAGGACCATGGGGAATAGCGGGCTCCGAAGGAGGCTGGGCACTCTAGAAAGATTTCAGACTACCTGGTGTGCACTGGCTCCTCCCACTATGACCCTCCTCCAAGCCTCAGTTAGGATACTGTGCCCGGACGAGCGTACACAATAAGGAAGGATTTTGAATCCCGGGTAAGACTCATACCAGCCACACCAATCACACCGTACAACTCGTGATCATAGGTGTGCGCAGGGGGGGTGCCTGGTGCGCACAGGCACCCCCTAATGTCTGGAACCCCGATCTCACATGCCTGATGCAGCGATCGCCGAGCAGGCTGATTACTGTCCCCTCTGCGCTGCACCCTGTCAGAAATGCATTACTGACTGGATGCCTGGGTTAATCAAGGGTGCCACTGACACCGGCTTTCAAATTCCCAGCTCCACCTCCATGTACAAAAACAGTGTGATGTGACGTGATTACATCATGCTGTTCGCATGCCCACCCGTCACACCCGCCACATACACACCTCTCTTTCTATGCTATGCCAATGCCAGCCACTGATGAGGAGCAGCATGCAGCCAGCGTTCCTCTTAGGAAGACAAATTCAATGCTGGCAGGCGGCCGGCTGCAGCATTGACACGTCACTCATTTTTCCAGCAGCATCAGTACTAGTCTGCGACAGTCAGTGTCAGTGAGTGACTGACTTGTAAGTAAGCTTGTGCAGCTTGCAGGGGAAAGAGAGGTGCAGCAAGACCAGGCTGAGGAGGAGCAGTGTAATTGCAGTGAGTGCCATCAGGGGTGTTTGTTTGGTGCATACCACATCTGACAATGTATCTGGTTTATTAGGATTGGTACAAAGATGGATATTTTATATGTGTTGACCATCAATAGATGGTGCTAGACACACCCAAAAGGCGGTGCTAGACACCCCCCCCCTGACGGTGCACCCCCTAATAAAATGTGCTGCGCACGCCAGTGCTCGTGATATGAAACCCAGTTAACAGTATGAAACAACTGAGCCTCTCAACAGATGGCTCAACAATAACCCGATTTAGTTAACAATAACTATGTACAAGTATTGCAGATAAACCGCACTTGGGATGGGCGCCCAGCATCCACTACGGACTACGAGAAATAGAATTACCGGTGAGTAAATTCTTATTTTCTCTGACGTCCTAGTGGATGCTGGGAACTCCGTAAGGACCATGGGGATTATACCAAAGCTCCCAAACGGGCGGGAGAGTGCGGATGACTCTGCAACACCGAATGAGAGAACTCCAGGTCCTCCTCAGCCAGGGTATCAAATTTATAGAATTTTGCAAACGTGTTTGCCCCTGACCAAGCAGCAGCTCGGCAAAGTTGTAAAGCCGAGACCCCTCGGGCAGCCGCCCAAGATGAGCCCACCTTCCTTGTGGAATGGGCATTGACAGATTTTGGCTGTGGCAGGCCTGCCACAGAATGTGCAAGTTGAATTGTACTACAAATCCAACGAGCAATAGTCTGCTTAGAAGCAGGAGCACCCAGCTTGTTGGGTGCATATAGGATAAACAGCGAGTCAGATTTTCTGACTCCAGCCGTCCTGGAAACATATATTTTCAGGGCCCTGACCACGTCTAACAACTTGGAGTCCTCCAAGTCCCTAGTGGCCGCAGGCACCACAATAGGCTGGTTCAAATGAAACGCTGACACCACCTTAGGGAGAAACTGGGGACGAGTCCTCAATTCTGCCCTATCCATATGGAAAATCAGATAAGGGCTTTTATAAGACAAAGCCGCCAATTCTGATACTCGCCTGGCAGAAGCCAAGGCCAATAACATGACCACCTTCCACGTGAGATATTTCAGATCCACGGTTTTTAGTGGTTCAAACCAATGTGATTTTAAGAAACTCAACACCACGTTGAGATCCCAAGGTGCCACAGGAGGCACATATGGGGGCTGAATATGCAGCACTCCCTTTACAAATGTCTGAACTTCAGGTACTGAAGCTAGTTCTTTCTGAAAGAAAATCGATAGAGCCGAGATCTGTACCTTAATGGAACCCAGTTTTAGGCCCATATTCACTCCTGCTTGCAGGAAATGCAGAAATCGACCTAGTTGAAATTCCTCAGTTGGGGCCTTTTCGGCCTCACACCATATGCGGTGATAATGATTTGCTGTAACCTCTTTCCTGGCTTTAATAAGCGTAGGAATGACTTCCTCCGGAATGCCCTTTTCTTTCAGGATCCGGCGTTCAACCGCCATGCCGTCAAACGCAGCCGCGGTAAGTCTTGGAACAGACAGGGCCCCTGCTGTAGCAGGTCTTGTCTTAGCGGCAGAGGCCACGGGTCCTCTGAGATCATCTCTTGAAGTTCCGGGTACCATGTTCTTCTTGGCCAATCCGGAACCACGAGAATTGTGTTTACTCCTCGCTTTCTTATTATTCTCAATACCTTTGGTATGAGAGGCAGCGGAGGGAACACATAAACTGACTGGTACACCCACGGTGTCACCAGAGCGTCCACAGATATCGCTTGAGGGTCTCTTGACCTGGCGCAATACCTCTCTAGTTTTTTGTTTAGGCGGGACGCCATCATGTCCACCTGTGGACGACCCCACTGATGTACAATCATTTGGAAGACTTCTGGATGAAGTCCCCACTCTCCCGGGTGGAGGTCGTGTCTGCTGAGGAAGTCTGCTTCCCAGTTGTCCACTCCCGGAATGAACACTGCTGACAGTGCTAGTACATGATTTTCCGCCCATCGGAGAATTCTTGTGGCTTCTGTCATTGCCATCCTGCTTCTTGTGCCGCCCTGTCGATTCACATGGGCGACTGCCGTGATGTTGTCTGACTGGATCAGCACCGGCTGGTGTAGGAGCAGGGATTTTGCTTGACTTAGGGCATTGTAGATGGCCCTTAGTTCCAGAATATTTATGTGAAGGGAAGTCTCCTGACTTGTCCATAGTCCTTGGAAGTTTCTTCCCTTTGTGACTGCCCCCCAGCCTCGCAGGCTGGCATCCGTGGTCACCAGGACCCAGTCCTGAATGCCGAATCTGCGACCCTCCAGAAGATGAGCACTCTGCAGCCACCACAGAAGAGACACCCTGGTTCTTGCAGACAGGGTTATCAAGCGATGCATCTGAAGATGCGATCCGGACCACTTGTCCAACAGGTCCCACTGAAAGATTCTGGCATGGAACCTGCCGAATGGAATTGCTTCGTAAGAAGCTACCATCTTTCCCAAGACCCGCGTGCAGTGATGCACCGATACCTGTTTTGGTTTCAGGAGGTCTCTGACTAGAGAAGACAACTCCCTGGCTTTCTCCTCCGGGAGAAACACTTTTTTCTGGACTGTGTCCAGAATCATCCCCAGGAACAGTAGACGTGTCGTCGGGACCAGCTGTGACTTTGGGATATTCAGAATCCAGCCGTGCTGGTTCAGCACTTCCTGAGATAGTGCTACTCCCACCAACAACTGTTCTTTGGACCGTGCCTTTATTAGGAGATCGTCCAAGTACGGGATAATTAAAACTCCCTTTCTTTGAAGGAGTATCATCATTTCCGCCATAACCTTGGTAAATACCCTTGGTGCCGTGTAGAGTCCAAACGGCAGCGTCTGGAATTGGTAATGGCAATCCTGTACCACAAATCTGAGGTACTCCTGGTGAGGATGGTAAATGGGGACATGCAGGTAAGCATCCTTGATGTCCAGGGAAACCATGTAATCCCCCTCGTCCAGGCTTGCAATAACCGCCCTGAGCGATTCCATCTTGAACTTGAATTTTTTTATGTACATGTTCAAGGATTTCAAATTTAAAATGGGTCTCACCGAACCGTCCGGCTTCGGTACCACAAATAGTGTGGAATAGTAAAACCGGCCTTGTTGAAGTATGGGTACCTTGATTATCACCTGCTGGGAATACAGCTTGTGAATTGCCGCTAGCACCGCCTCCCTGTCTGAGGGAGCAATCGGCAAGGCAGATTTTAGGAACCGGTGGGGTGGAGCCGCCTCGAATTCCAGCATGTATCCCTGAGATACTACTTGAAGGATCCAGGGATCCACCTGTGAGCGAGCCCACTGATCGCTGAAATTTCTGAGGCGGGCCCCCACCGTACCTGGCTCCACCTGTGGAGCCCCACCGTCATGCGGCGGACTTGGAAGAGGAAGCGGGGGAGGACTTTTGTTCCTGGGAACCTGCTGTCTGTTGCAGCCTTTTTCCCCTACCTCTGCCTCTAGACAGAAAAGACCCTCCTTTTCCACGCTTGCTTTTCTGGGTCCGAAAGGACTGAACCTGATAAAATGGCGCCTTCTTAGGCTGTGAGGGAACATGGGGTAAAAATGCTGACTTCCCAGACGTTGCTGTGGAAACTAGGTCGGAGAGACCATCCCCAAATAATTCCTCCCCTTTATAAGGCAAAACTTCCATGTGCCTCTTGGAATCTGCATCTCCCGTCCACTGACGAGTCCATAAGCATCTCCTAGCAGAGATAGACAATGCACTTACTTTAGATGCCAGCCGGCAAATTTCCCTCTGTGCATCTCTCATATATAAGACTGAATCTTCTATCAGCAGGCTCCTTAAGGGCGGCCGTATCCTGAGAGGGTAGTGCCACCTTTTTTGACAAACGTGTGAGCGCTTTATCCACCCTAGGTGGTGTTTCCCAACGTGACCTATCCTCTGGCGGGAAAGGGAACGCCATTAGTACCTTCTTAGGAATTACAAATTTTTTATCAGGGAAAAGCCACGCTTCTTCACACACTTCATTTAGTTCATCTGATGGGGGAAAAACTACGGGTAGTTTTTTCTCCCCAAACATAATACCCTTTTTTGTGGTACCTGGATGTAAATCAGAAATGTTTAACACCTCTTTCATTGCCTCAATCATGCAGTGAATGGCCCTGACAGGCATTAGGTTTGGCTCATCGTCGTCGACACTGTTATCAGTATCCGTGTCGACATCCGGGTCTGCAAACTGAGGTAGCGGGCGTTTTAGAGCCCCTGACGACCCCTGAGGCACCTGGACAGGCATGAGCTGAGATCCCGGCTGTCCCACATTTGTCATGTCGTCAAATTTCTTATGTAAAGAATCTATACGTGCACTCATTTCTTTCCATAAGTTCATCCACCCGGGTGTCTGCCCCGCAGGGGGTGACGTCCCTTCAAAATGCATCTGCTCCGCCTCCACCTCATTATCCTCATCAAACATGTCGACACAGCCGTACCGACACACCCCACACACACAGGGAATGCTCAACAGAGGACAGGACCCACAAAAAGCCCTTTGGGGGGACAGAGTAGAGTATGCCAGCACACACCAGAGCGCTATATATATACAGGGACTAACTGAGTTATGTCCCTAATAGCTGCTTTTCATATAATATATATGTATATATACTGCCAAATTTAATGCCCCCCCTCTTTTTTCCCTCTTACTGTTACTGTATATTGCAGGGAAGAGCCAGGGAGCTTCCTTCCAGCCGAGCTGTGAGGGAAAAATGGCGCCAGTGTGCTGAGGAGATAGGCTCCGCCCCTTTTTTGCGGCCTATTCTCCCGCTTTTTATGGAATTCTGGCAGGGGTATTTACCTCATATATAGCCTCTGGGGTTATATATTGAGGTATTTTAGCCAGCCAAGGTGTTATTATTGCTGCCTCAGGGCGCCCCCCCCCAGCGCCCTGCACCCTCAGTGACCGGAGTGTGAAGTGTGAGAGGAGCAATGGCGCACAGCTGCAGTGCTGTGCGCTACCTTGGTGAAGACAGAGTCTTCATGCCGCCGATTTTCCAGACCATCTTCTTGCTTCTGGCTCTGTAAGGGGGACGGCGGCGCGGCTCCGGGACCGAACACCAAGGACTGGGCCTGCGGTCGATCCCTCTGGAGCTAATGGTGTCCAGTAGCCTAAGAAGCCCAATCCGGCTGCAAGCAGGCGAGTTCGCTTCTTCTCCCCTTAGTCCCTCGCTGCAGTGAGCCTGTTGCCAGCAGGTCTCACTGAAAATAAAAAACCTAAGTCTATTCTTTCTAAGAGCTCAGGAGAGCCCCTAGTGTGCATCCAACCTCGGCCGGGCATGAATTCTAACTGAGGCTTGGAGGAGGGTCATAGTGGGAGGAGCCAGTGCACACCAGGTAGTCTGAAATCTTTCTAGAGTGCCCAGCCTCCTTCGGAGCCCGCTATTCCCCATGGTCCTTACGGAGTTCCCAGCATCCACTAGGACGTCAGAGAAAGAAGAATTATACTTACCCTCTCCGCTGGCTCAGGCTCCTCGGTGCAGCGTCAGACGATTCCCGGGCTGGAGAGAAGGAGGAGGACGGAGGTGAAGGAGGGAGCCGCAGCAGCGCTTTGTTACTGGTGGAGGCGCTGCTGCTGCTGCCCCTCTGCTTCACTATAGGCTGTTCTCGGAAGACAGCCTATAGTGAAGCAGAGGGGCAGCAGCAGCAGCGCCTCCACCAGTAACAAAGCGCTGCTGCGGCTCCCTCCTTCACCTCCCTCCTTCTCCTTCCCCCGTCCGTGCCGCTGCTCCTCTCCGGGCGGCTGTGCGCTGCGGGCAGCGGTAGCCCGCAGCAAACAGCGGCATGTAATGAGTCAGTTTGACTCATTACATGCTTGGGCCCCTGGACAGAGGCGGGCCCCAGTGCAACGCACTGCTTGCACTGCCGGTAGTTCCGCCTCTGAAGAGGACATAACCTCCATGCAACATAGATACTGCAGTGTCTGGGCCCAAATATTTTAAACCGAATGCTAATTTTGATTAGCTGGAGAGCAGATGTTGATGTAGTTTCTATAGAAAAAAACCAAGTACCCATGTTTATCCATGTTCCTGCTGTACCGGGACCCTCCAATAGTGTAACAAGATATAATGCTAGTGCACAGTCTGAAACATGACCTTGGAGGAGGAATTGGGGCAAGGAGGCAGTAGGTCCCACTGGGGATTTTCCCTGTGGGCCAATCCGGCCCTGATCACCTCTCTCTCACATCTCCAAGATTCCTCAGAACTGCTCCTAACCTATGGAGCAAACTCTCTTCTTCTATTAGTCTTTCCTCCAACATCTATTGCTTGAAACGCTCCCCCAAAACCCACTTATTCACCTTAGCCTACAAGACCTCTGCCTAATCTGCTTCTCCCTAACAGGGCCAGCAACAGAAATCTTAGGGCCTCGTACAGTGATATCACTGGGGCCCCCTCAGATTTTATATATATATATATATATATATATTCCATGGGCTGGGCGGCACTCACAGACTTTCACAAACCAGGAAACAGAGAACAACCCCCTAGGGCAATTTTAATGTGACATTTCGGGGCAAAGATCCTCTTCCTCAGACAACCAGAACAAACCAAAAACAGTGCATTAAATAGATAACAGTATTGGACATCTTACCCTCCTTCCTCCAGTGTGTCCCCAGGCACTCGTGGACGCTGTTCTGCAGTGGCGCTTCCGGTATATTTGTTCTATATGACATAGCAGAACTTCGTAGTATCTTATATATAAAGCATGATGATGATATTCTTCTTCTTCTTCTTCTTCTTCTACTTCTTCTTCTTCTTCTTCTTCTTCTTCTTCTTATTATTATTATTATTATTATTATTATTATTTTATTATATTCCATCCTAGAGTTACAATATCATTTTAGAACACATTGGTATAACTGTTCTTGGAGAAAGGGCAATTAGAGGGCTGTAAAACAGATTATCATGTGCACGTACTGATGTCACAGTGGGTGCTGGTTTGGACACGAAAGGACACAATTAAAAAGTGTTAAATTGACCTAAGAAATTGTCAGATTTCGGCGCTTTAGGGGGACATTTACTAAGCAGTTATAAGAGCGGAGAAGTGAGCCAGTGGAGAAGTTGCCCATGGCAGCCAATCAGCATTGAAGTAACATCTATAATTTGCATACTATAAAATTATACAGAGCTGCTAATTGGTTGATGGGTAAACTTCTCCACTGGCTCACTTCTCCGCTCTTATCACTGTTTAGTAAATGTCCCCCTTAAGGGCCGTATTCACGGCACGATACGGGGAGAGATGTGTGCTGAGCGAACCGCTCAGCACACATCTCTCCCCCCGCTCAGCACAGCGCAATGTGTGCTGAGCGTGCGGGGGGAGACGGGGGGCCGCTCACAATCTAGTAAGATTGCTTAGATTTTAAGCAGCGATCGCTCCGTGAGTACCCCCACTTAGTCTGCTAATGAGTTGTCCATAAACCCAGCTTCCCTCGGGCAGCAGACCGTGTGTAACGAGCAGGCGAGCGCGCTTCTATCTTTTCGTGCTTGATTTCTGTTTTATTTCAAAGAACGATTTTGCAATTTTATTTCTGAATGGGAATTTGTTCCCATAATTTTTATTCGATAAGTATTTTGACCTTTTGTCATATTAAACTGCATTTAATAACATTCTGTCTTTGTGTTCCGGTATGCGGGAAATTGTATGGTTTACAGTAACTGAGCGAATGAGATTATCGTTCCATTATGGTACGTGTAAGTAATGACTTCCTACAGGTGTCAGATCTTGAACTAAATCTTAGTGATATCAGGGCTTTGGGCCTCATTCAGAGATGACGCAGATGCGTTCGCCTTAGGTTTGTTGCCGGAGTCGCAGCTGCCAGTATATGCAAATGCTAGTATACGCATACCTCCCAACTGTCCTGATTTGGTGGGACAGTCCCGTTTTTCTGGGACTGCCCCGCTGTCCCACCCGCAGCTCGCAGTGTCCCGAAGGTGGGGGGATGCAGGGCAGTTGGGAGACCTCTCTAACCTGCTCCTCTTCTTAGCAGAGCAGCGGTGAATAGACAGGTCCTGTGTGTTTCATAGGAAAAAAAAATAGTATTTTGGCGGTTTGTGATGACACTGCATTTATAAACTGGAGATTATATATCAACATAAATAAATAAAAATACACGGTCGCGTCACATTATTCCGACCACCTCCTACATTTGACGTCGGCAGCGCGTAGCCCATGAAGTACGTCACGTGTTGTGCGCTGGCTTGGTGGGTATGTAAAGTGTACGCTGGCTTGGTGGGTATATAAGGTGTACGCTGGCTTGGTGGGTATATAAGGTGTGTGATAGGCCGTCTGCACACATATCACTCGTTGCTGTCATGGGTAATAGGGGTGATTTATCCGAGTTGCAGAAAGGGATGATTATCGGCTTTCGGGCCAGGGGGGACAGTATTTCTGACACAGCGCAGTGTGTGACCTCTCCGTGTGATGCTGCGGTGAAGGTGTATCGTGACTTGACAAATGGCACCATTGCGCATAACCGACGTGGAAACTGCCAAGCACCGCGTGCCATTGATGTGAGAGGTGAACGTCGGCTATGAAGGTGAGTGAGAGCCGACTGACGCTACAGTGGAGCAGCTCACCGTCAGAAGGAACCTGGGGGCTCCCAGACGTGTGTCTAACATGACAGCTCAGCCCGTCTAGCTGCTGTCCGTGCTGCACACCGCGGTTACTCTGGCTATTAGCTACTAATGGTCATAATAATGTGACTCGATTGTGTATATGTGGATGTGATCTATTCTATACAGGGCACTCAAATATGTTTCATACTTTACCAATGATACAGCTGTTTCTTAGTCAGAAGCTACGGTAAGTATACAGATGAATCAACCCAGAGACTGTCAAAGATAAGCTTTTAAATAGATGAGTAGGAAATTACAGGCAATTTGATCGATTGTGCAGAGGAATCCTACACATTACATTTTAAGAGTCATCACTGTCTTATTATCCTCCTCCTGGATCATGAAATCAGGAAGATATAAAAGCTCCATTTTTCATTAGAATGTATAAAGCAGATTGAGGAGACGTATATCAGTAACACAGTAAAGCACAACTGTGTAAACCACTATCAACACCCCACATAGGGGGTCATTCCGAGTTCTTTGCTAGCTGCATTTGTTTGCAGTGCAGCGATCAGGCTAAAAATCAGCAGTTCTGTGCATGCGTATGCGGCGCAATGCGCACGCGTGATGTACGGGCACAACGAATGATGCAGTTTTGCACAGGGTCTAGCGAAGCTTTTCAGTTGCACTGGTGGCCGCAGAGTGATTGACATGAAGTGGGCGTTTCTGGGTGGCAACTGACCGTTTTCAGGGAGTGTACGGAAAACGCAGGCATGCCAGGGAAAACGCAGGCGTGGCTGGGCGAACGCTGAGCGGGTTTGTGACGTCAAATCCGGAACTGAACAGTCTGAAGTGATCGCAAGCGCTGAGTAGGTTTTAAGCTACTCTGAAACTACACATAAAATTTTTGTAGCCGCTCTGCGATACAACTGTTCAGACTTCTGCTAAGCTAAAATACACTCCCAGTGGGAGGCGGCATAGCGTTTGCACGGCTGCTAAAAACTGCTAGCGAGCGATCAACTCGGAATGACCACCATACTCCGCTGTGTTACTGCGTGCACCAGTCGGGTAACAGTAGTTACTAAAGACTTTATGTATTTATCTCTCTGGATAGTAACAAATTATTTGCAAATGTGGTTTATTTTGCCAACATGTTTCATTACTAACATGCTGAAAAAGACACTGCAAAGACGGTGGAAAGATGAATGTAGCAGAAAAGGTCAGTGTAACAAGTGATAGTCGTGTCTTGCTTTCATTTGTTTTCACAGATTGTTCTGCGTGTCATAGTGTAAGACATTGCAAAAGTATCATGTCATGTCTGCAGTATTAGTCCAGGGGTGCTCTCTCTGTCTGCTGTATCTGAAAGGGAGGATCTGTCCGTCCATCCAGGTGCTCCGCCCCATTGTAAAATTAAAATATAATAAAAGCTAAAAACAAAAAGCCTAAAATTAATATATATATATATATATATATATATATATATATATATATTGTTTGTTTGTCTGTGCCGTACTCCAGTGCACTATACAATGGGGGTCATTCCGAGTTGATCGCTCGCTAGCTGTTATTAGCAGCCATGCGAACGCATAGTCGCCACCCACAGGGGAGTGTATTTTAGCTTTGCAAGTGTGCGAATGCTTGTGCAGCCGAGCAGTACAAAAACATTTTGTGCAGTTTCTGAGTAGCTCAGAACTTACTCAGCCGCTGCGATCACTTCAGCCTGTCCGGTCCCGGAATTGACGTCAGACACCCGCCATGCAAACGCTTGGACACGCCTGCATTTTCCACGGCACTCCCAGAAAACGGTCAGTTGACACCCACAAACACCTTCTTCCTGTCAATCTTCTTGCGATCGGCTGTGTGAATGGATTCTTTATTAAATCCATCGCACAGCAACGATCCGCATTGTACCCGTACGACGCGCATGTGCAATGCACTATGGTGCATACGCATGCGCAGTAGAGACCTGATCGCTGCGCTGCAAAAAACGTCAGCATGCAATCAGTTCGGAATGACCCCCAATGTATTATGTGGTCTGACACTGCTTGTCAGACCACAATATATTATTTCCTACTCATACACGTATTGCGTGACACTGTTGGTGAAGCTAAACCGCAGTGTTTAGTAATATATATTTCTGGCTTATTTGTGCGACACTGTAACCGCAGTGTTTAGTAATATATATTTCTGGCTTATTTGTGCGACACTGTAACCGCAGTGTTTAGTAATATATATTTCTGGCTTATTTGTGCGACACTGTAACCGCTAGTGTGTGATATAAAAAAGAATATATATAATTTGATTTAAATACTTAACTGGCATGGTCAGATTTCATGCGACTGCGCCGTCCCACCCTGTCCCCGTTTTTGATGAGGAGATCCATTCTGTAGATGTGCATAATATGTTTAAATATTTAGAAAAATACTTTTTAGACTGTATTAAATAAAATAAATAAATAAAAAAACAATGGGGGTCATTCCGTATGTGGCGCAATGCGCACGCGCAACGTAATTTCACAAAAGCCGATGTAGTTTCACACAAGGTCTAGCAACGCTTTCCAGTCGCACTGCTGGCCGCTGAGTGATTGACAGGAAAGGGGCGTTTCTGGGTGGTAACTGATCGTTTTCAGGGAGTGTGCTGAAAAACGCAGGCGTGCCAGGAAAAACGCAGGCGTGTCAGATACAAAAGCAGGCGTGCCTGGGAAAACGTGGGCGTGGCTGGCAGAACGCAGGGCTTGTTTGTGATGTCAATACAGGAACTAAATAGTCTGAAGTGATCGCAAGCGCTGAGTAGGTCTGGAGCTACTCAGAAACTGCTCGAAAATATTTTGTAGTCGTTCTGCGATCCTTTCGTTCGCACTTCTGCTACGCTAAGATACACTCCCAGAGGGCGGCGGCTTAGCGTTTGCACGGCTGCTAAAAGCAGCTAGTGAGCGAACAACTCGGAATGACCCCCAATGTTATTAACAGTTTTGAAGGGAAAAATCGTCAGTTAAGTGGTTAAATTAATATTTTGTGCTGTGTCATCCCATTATATATCCAGGGACTGCAGCTGCTCCGTCCATCTAGGGGTGTTCTGTCAGTCCACCCAAAATAAAAGACTTTAAAAAAAAAACATTTTGTCCTGTATTCTCCCAGTATACATCCAGGCATGCTCCGTCCATTTCAGGGTGCTGTGTCCTTAGCTTTTATTCTTTTGTTATAACGTATTGTCCTCAGGGCCGTCTAGTCGTATGGGCTCAATGGGCTCTTGCCCAAGGGCCCCAGGAGTATAAGGGCACTAGGCTGCTAGCTGAGGGTCCCCTCTTTCCAGGGGTAACAGATTTTTTTTAAATCAGTCCTGGGGAACCGGAGATATCTGACTTGAAAGCAGTGGTTCCCATCCAAGCCTGTTAATTGCTCTTCCAAGCCAGATACAGTATCTCGGGTTCTGTCTTATTTAGAATATTTCTAAGGGTATAAGCCAAAAGCTGGGACTCTCCCCTTTTGGTGGACACTGGCAGCTTGTTTCTACTATGCCCAGAACCAGAGATATCAGCCTTCCAGCAGCTTTTCCCTGCTCCAGCTCCACACGCCTAATATGTAGTTTTAGATTTTCGTTGGTGAATTAATCTGACTCCTGAACTCTGATCCCCAAGTCCTCAGAACTTCCTGAAAGATGGGACTCTCTAGTTTTTTTTTTATTCAAAGCTAAGAAACATATTTTCAGGAACTTGAGATATCTGCAGTCAAGCAAGCCGCCCTCCCACCGGAAAATGATAAATATTAAGCCCACTCCACTATCCACCCCTCCCCTATGTATTAAACACCCACCACCACCCTGGAAGTCATGTACCAGGGCTTCTTCATTCAGCCTAATGCCCCTTCTAAAGTTTAGCCCTATCTGTGCAGTAAAGGAGTAATTAGCAGAAACTACTGCTCCAGGTCCTACATGCTGAGCGGGACATAACACCCCCTACCACCCACAGGACATCAATGCTGCTGCTGATAGCACCCCCCACCCCTACCGCTGGAGGATGTAGTGCACAGCAGTGCTGGTAGTCGTTACTGAGTGACGCACCAATAGAAATATATTTTTTGCTCTGGATCACACACAGTGGAAATACAGCAGTAGTGTACAGCAGTGCTGGTAGTCGTCACTGAGTGACGCACCAATAGAAATATATTTTTTGCTCTGGATCACACAGAGGATATATAGCAGTAGTGTACGGCAGCCACAGTATTAGTCGTCACTGAGTGACGCACTAATAGAAATATATTTTTGGCTTTATATCACACACATGTATATAGCAGTAGTGTATCACAGTACTGGTAGTCTTCACTAAGTGACGCGCCCATAGAAATATATTTTGGCTCTGGATCACACACAGAGGATATATAGCAGTAGTGTCCGGCAGCCACAGTATTAGTCGTCACTGAGTGACGCACTAATAGAAATATATTTTTGGCTTTATATCACACACATGTATATAGCAGTAGTGTATCACAGTACTGGTAGTCTTCACTAAGTGACGCGCCAATAGAAATATATTTTTTGGCTTTGGATCACACACAGAGGATATATAGCAGTAGTGTACGGTAGTGCTGGTAGTCGTCACTGAGTGTTGCACCAACAGAAATATATTTTTTGCTGTGGATCACACACAGAGGATATATAGCAGTAGTGTACGGCAGTACTGGTAGTCATCATTGAGTGACGCACCAATAGAAATATATTTTTTTGCTCTGGATCACATACAGAGGATATACGCAGTACACAGCCCCTTATAGACAAAGAACAACACCTGGTACTTTACACAGCCACAGTATGCTATATGCAGTGCACTGTCTACTATGCAGAGCCCTAACACAGTGACAGTCACAGCACACCTACACAAGCAGCACAACAGGTTAACTCAACTCTCCTGCTGCAACCCCTCTGCTCTCTCCTGCCCCCCTTCCCTAACCTGCCTATCCGATTACAGCACAGAATACCGTACAGAAGGAGGAACACGTCCTTACTGTGCACTCTCCAAGTCCGGAGTGAAGATGGCGCCGATCCCCGGTACATTATATAAAATCCCAAACCCGCAAGATCCGACAGTGGGATAATGACGTTTTGCCTCGTTTTCAGATCCGAGTAAATCGCAAAAAACCGAGCCTGACTCGGATCTCAAAGTTCGGGGAGGTTCGGTTATCAGAGAACCAAACCCGCTCATCCCTAGTTAACTGCCACTTATTTGCTGCCCACTGCTGTCACTTAGCTTAGTCATCCAGCTACCTCGGTGCAACCTGTTGGCCTAAACTGGATAAAAACAATATTGCGAGGTAATGAGTAGAGATGAGCGGGTTCGGTTTCTCTGAATCCGAACCCGCCAGAACTTCATGTTTTTTTTCACGGGTCCGAGCGACTCGGATCTTCCCGCCTTGCTCGGTTAACCCGAGCGCGCCCGAACGTCATCATGACGCTGTCGGATTCTATCGCGAGACTCGGATTCTATATAAGGAGCCGCGCGTCGCCGCCATTTTCACACGTGCATTGAGATTGATAGGGAGAGGACGTGGCTGGCGTCCTCTCCGTTTAGATTATAAGAGACTGAGAGAGATTTACTGGAGCTGACTAGGAGGAGTACTGTTACTGTAGAAGTGTAGAGACTGAGTGGAGAGAGTTTACTAGTGAGGACAGTGCAGTTTACTTTATAATCCGTTCTCTGCCTGAAAAAAGCGATACACAGCACACAGTGACTCAGTCACATACCATATCTGTGTGCACTGCTCAGGCTCAGGCCAGTGTGCTGCATCATCTATTATCTATATATAATATTATATATATCTGTCTGACTGCTCAGCTCACACAGCTTATAATTGTGGGGGAGACTGGGGAGCACTACTGCAGTGCCAGTTATAGGTTATAGCAGGAGCCAGGAGTACATAATATATTATATAGTGAGTGACCACCAGACACACAGTGCAGTTTATTTAATATATCCGTTCTCTGCCTGAAAAAAGCGATACACACAGTGACTCAGTCAGTCACATACCATATCTGTGTGCACTGCTCAGGCTCAGGCCAGTGTGCTGCATCATCTATTATCTATATATAATATTATATATATCTGTCTGACTGCTCAGCTCACACAGCTTATAATTGTGGGGGAGACTGGGGAGCACTACTGCAGTGCCAGTTATAGGTTATAGCAGGAGCCAGGAGTACATAATATATTATATAGTGAGTGACCACCAGACACACAGTGCAGTTTATTTAATATATCCGTTCTCTGCCTGAAAAAAGCGATACACACAGTGACTCAGTCAGTCACATACTAGAGATGAGCGCCTGAAATTTTTCGGGTTTTGTGTTTTGGTTTTGGGTTCGGTTCCGCGGCCGTGTTTTGGGTTCGAACGCGTTTTGGCAAAACCTCACCGAATTTTTTTTGTCGGATTCGGGTGTGTTTTGGATTCGGGTGTTTTTTTCCAAAAACACAAAAAAACAGCTTAAATCATAGAATTTGGGGGTCATTTTGATCCCAAAGTATTATTAACCTCAAAAACCATAATTTACACTCATTTTCAGTCTATTCTGAATACCTCACACCTCACAATATTATTTTTAGTCCTAAAATTTGCACCGAGGTCGCTGTGTGAGTAAGATAAGCGACCCTAGTGGCCGACACAAACACCGGGCCCATCTAGGAGTGGCACTGCAGTGTCACGCAGGATGTCCCTTCCAAAAAACCCTCCCCAAACAGCACATGACGCAAAGAAAAAAAGAGGCGCAATGAGGTAGCTGTGTGAGTAAGATTAGCGACCCTAGTGGCCGACACAAACACCGGGCCCATCTAGGAGTGGCACTGCAGTGTCACGCAGGATGGCCCTTCCAAAAAACCCTCCCCAAACAGCACATGACGCAAAGAAAAAAAGAGGCGCAATGAGGTAGCTGTGTGAGTAAGATTAGCGACCCTAGTGGCCGACACAAACACCGGGCCCATCTAGGAGTGGCACTGCAGTGTCACGCAGGATGGCCCTTCCAAAAAACCCTCCCCAAACAGCACATGACGCAAAGAAAAAAAGAGGCGCAATGAGGTAGCTGACTGTGTGAGTAAGATTAGCGACCCTAGTGGCCGACACAAACACCGGGCACATCTAGGAGTGGCACTGCAGTGTCACGCAGGATGTCCCTTCCAAAAAACCCTCCCCAAACAGCACATGACGCAAAGAAAAAAAGAGGCGCAATGAGGTAGCTGTGTGAGTAAGATTAGCGACCCTAGTGGCCGACACAAACACCGGGCCCATCTAGGAGTGGCACTGCAGTGTCACGCAGGATGGCCCTTCCAAAAAACCCTCCCCAAACAGCACATGACGCAAAGAAAAAAAGAGGCGCAATGAGGTAGCTGTGTGAGTAAGATTAGCGACCCTAGTGGCCGACACAAACACCGGGCACATCTAGGAGTGGCACTGCAGTGTCACGCAGGATGTCCCTTCCAAAAAACCCTCCCCAAACAGCACATGACGCAAAGAAAAAAAGAGGCGCAATGAGGTAGCTGACTGTGTGAGTAAGATTAGCGACCCTAGTGGCCGACACAAACACCGGGCCCATCTAGGAGTGGCACTGCAGTGTCACGCAGGATGTCCCTTCCAAAAAACCCTCCCCAAACAGCACATGACGCAAAGAAAAAAAGAGGCGCAATGAGGTAGCTGACTGTGTGAGTAAGATTAGCGACCCTAGTGGCCGACACAAACACCGGGCCCATCTAGGAGTGGCACTGCAGTGTCACGCAGGATGTCCCTTCCAAAAAACCCTCCCCAAACAGCACATGACGCAAAGAAAAAAAGAGGCGCAATGAGGTAGCTGACTGTGTGAGTAAGATTAGCGACCCTAGTGGCCGACACAAACACCGGGCCCATCTAGGAGTGGCACTGCAGTGTCACGCAGGATGTCCCTTCCAAAAAACCCTCCCCAATCAGCACATGATGCAAAGAAAAAGAAAAGAAAAAAGAGGTGCAAGATGGAATTGTCCTTGGGCCCTCCCACCCACCCTTATGTTGTATAAACAAAACAGGACATGCACACTTTAACCAACCCATCATTTCAGTGACAGGGTCTGCCACACGACTGTGACTGATATGACGGGTTGGTTTGGACCCCCCCCAAAAAAGAAGCAATTAATCTCTCCTTGCACAAACTGGCTCTACAGAGGCAAGATGTCCACCTCATCTTCACCCTCCGATATATCACCGTGTACATCCCCCTCCTCACAGATTATCAATTCGTCCCCACTGGAATCCACCATCTCAGCTCCCTGTGTACTTTGTGGAGGCAATTGCTGCTGGTCAATGTCTCCGCGGAGGAATTGATTATAATTCATTTTAATGAACATCATCTTCTCCACATTTTCTGGATGTAACCTCGTACGCCGATTGCTGACAAGGTGAGCGGCGGCACTAAACACTCTTTCGGAGTACACACTTGTGGGAGGGCAACTTAGGTAGAATAAAGCCAGTTTGTGCAAGGGCCTCCAAATTGCCTCTTTTTCCTGCCAGTATAAGTACGGACTGTGTGACGTGCCTACTTGGATGCGGTCACTCATATAATCCTCCACCATTCTATCAATGTTGAGAGAATCATATGCAGTGACAGTAGACGACATGTCCGTAATCGTTGTCAGGTCCTTCAGTCCGGACCAGATGTCAGCATCAGCAGTCGCTCCAGACTGCCCTGCATCACCGCCAGCGGGTGGGCTCGGAATTCTGAGCCTTTTCCTCGCACCCCCAGTTGCGGGAGAATGTGAAGGAGGAGATGTTGACAGGTCGCGTTCCGCTTGACTTGACAATTTTGTCACCAGCAGGTCTTTCAACCCCAGCAGACCTGTGTCTGCCGGAAAGAGAGATCCAAGGTAGGCTTTAAATCTAGGATCGAGCACGGTGGCCAAAATGTAGTGCTCTGATTTCAACAGATTGACCACCCGTGAATCCTTGTTAAGCGAATTAAGGGCTGCATCCACAAGTCCCACATGCCTAGCGGAATCGCTCCCTTTTAGCTCCTTCTTCAATGCCTCCAGCTTCTTCTGCAAAAGCCTGATGAGGGGAATGACCTGACTCAGGCTGGCAGTGTCTGAACTGACTTCACGTGTGGCAAGTTCAAAGGGCATCAGAACCTTGCACAACGTTGAAATCATTCTCCACTGCACTTGAGACAGGTGCATTCCACCTACTATATCGTGCTCAATTGTATAGGCTTGAATGGCCTTTTGCTGCTCCTCCAACCTCTGAAGCATATAGAGGGTTGAATTCCACCTCGTTACCACTTCTTGCTTCAGATGATGGCAGGGCAGGTTCAGTAGTTTTTGGTGGTGCTCCAGTCTTCTGTACGTGGTGCCTGTACGCCGAAAGTGTCCCGCAATTTTTCTGGCCACCGACAGCATCTCTTGCACGCCCCTGTCGTTTTTTAAAAAATTCTGCACCACCAAATTCAAGGTATGTGCAAAACATGGGACGTGCTGGAATTTGCCCATATTTAATGCACACACAATATTGCTGGCGTTGTCCGATGCCACAAATCCACAGGAGAGTCCAATTGGGGTAAGCCATTCCGCGATGATCTTCCTCAGTTGCCGTAAGAGGTTTTCAGCTGTGTGCGTATTCTGGAAAGCGGTGATACAAAGCGTAGCCTGCCTAGGAAAGAGTTGGCGTTTGCGAGATGCTGCTACTGGTGCCGCCGCTGCTGTTCTTGCGGCGGGAGTCCATACATCTACCCAGTGGGCTGTCACAGTCATATAGTCCTGACCCTGCCCTGCTCCACTTGTCCACATGTCCGTGGTTAAGTGGACATTGGGTACAACTGCATTTTTTAGGACACTGGTGAGTCTTTTTCTGACGTCCGTGTACATTCTCGGTATCGCCTGCCTAGAGAAGTGGAACCTAGATGGTATTTGGTAACGGGGGCACACTGCCTCAATAAATTGTCTAGTTCCCTGTGAACTAACGGCGGATACCGGACGCACGTCTAACACCAACATAGTTGTCAAGGACTCAGTTATCCGCTTTGCAGTAGGATGACTGCTGTGATATTTCATCTTCCTCGCAAAGGACTGTTGAACAGTCAATTGCTTACTGGAAGTAGTACAAGTGGGCTTATGACTTCCCCTCTGGGATGACCATCGACTCCCAGCGGCAACAACAGCAGCGCCAGCAGCAGTAGGCGTTACACGCAAGGATGCATCGGAGGAATCCCAGGCAGGAGAGGACTCGTCAGAATTGCCAGTGACATGGCCTGCAGGACTATTGGCATTCCTGGGGAAGGAGGAAATTGACACTGAGGGAGTTGGTGGGGTGGTTTGCGTGAGCTTGGTTACAAGAGGAAGGGATTTACTGGTCAGTGGACTGCTTCCGCTGTCACCCAAAGTTTTTGAACTTGTCACTGACTTATTATGAATGCGCTGCAGGTGACGTATAAGGGAGGATGTTCCGAGGTGGTTAACGTCCTTACCCCTACTTATTACAGCTTGACAAAGGGAACACACGGCTTGACACCTGTTGTCCGCATTTCTGGTGAAATACCTCCACACCGAAGAGCTGATTTTTTTGGTATTTTCACCTGGCATGTCAACGGCCATATTCCTCCCACGGACAACAGGTGTCTCCCCGGGTGCCTGACTTAAACAAACCACCTCACCATCAGAATCCTCCTGGTCAATTTCCTCCCCAGCGCCAGCAACACCCATATCCTCCTCATCCTGGTGTACTTCAACACTGACATCTTCAATCTGACTATCAGGAACTGGACTGCGGGTGCTCCTTCCAGCACTTGCAGGGGGCGTGCAAATGGTGGAAGGCGCATGCTCTTCACGTCCAGTGTTGGGAAGGTCAGGCATCGCAACCGACACAATTGGACTCTCCTTGTGGATTTGGGATTTCAAAGAACGCACAGTTCTTTGCGGTGCTTTTGCCAGCTTGAGTCTTTTCAGTTTTCTAGCGAGAGGCTGAGTGCTTCCATCCTCATGTGAAGCTGAACCACTAGCCATGAACATAGGCCAGGGCCTCAGCCGTTCCTTGCCACTCCGTGTGGTAAATGGCATATTGGCAAGTTTACGCTTCTCCTCCGACAATTTTATTTTAGGTTTTGGAGTCCTTTTTTTACTGATATTTGGTGTTTTGGTTTTGACATGCTCTGTACTATGCCATTGGGCATCGGCCTTGGCAGACGACGTTGCTGGCATTTCATCGTCTCGGCCATGACTAGTGGCAGCAGCTTCAGCACGAGGTGGAAGTGGATCTTGATCTTTCCCTAATTTTGGAACCTCAACATTTTTGTTCTCCATATTTTAATAGGCACAACTAAAAGGCACCTCAGGTAAACAATGGAGATGGATGGATTGGATACTAGTATACAATTATGGACGGGCTGCCGAGTGCCGACACAGAGGTAGCCACAGCCGTGAACTACCGCACTGTACTGTGTCTGCTGCTAATATATAGACTGGTTGATAAAGAGATAGTATACTCGTAACTAGTATGTATGTATAAAGAAAGAAAAAAAACCACGGTTAGGTGGTATATACAATTATGGACGGGCTGCCGAGTGCCGACACAGAGGTAGCCACAGCCGTGAACTACCGCACTGTACTGTGTCTGCTGCTAATATATAGACTGGTTGATAAAGAGATAGTATACTCGTAACTAGTATGTATGTATAAAGAAAGAAAAAAAAACCACGGTTAGGTGGTATATACAATTATGGACGGGCTGCCGAGTGCCGACACAGAGGTAGCCACAGCCGTGAACTACTGTACTGTGTCTGCTGCTAATATATAGACTGGTTGATAAAGAGATAGTATACTCGTAACTAGTATGTATGTATAAAGAAAGAAAAAAAAACCACGGTTAGGTGGTATATACAATTATGGACGGGCTGCCGAGTGCCGACACAGAGGTAGCCACAGCCGTGAACTACCGCACTGTACTGTGTCTGCTGCTAATATATAGACTGGTTGATAAAGAGATAGTATACTCGTAACTAGTATGTATGTATAAAGAAAGAAAAAAAAACCACGGTTAGGTGGTATATACAATTATGGACGGGCTGCCGAGTGCCGACACAGAGGTAGCCACAGCCGTGAACTACCGCACTGTACTGTGTCTGCTGCTAATATATAGACTGGTTGATAAAGAGATAGTATACTCGTAACTAGTATGTATGTATAAAGAAAGAAAAAAAAACCACGGTTAGGTGGTATATACAATTATGGACGGGCTGCCGAGTGCCGACACAGAGGTAGCCACAGCCATGAACTACCGCACTGTACTGTGTCTGCTGCTAATATATAGACTGGTTGATAAAGAGATAGTATACTCGTAACTAGTATGTATGTATAAAGAAAGAAAAAAAAACCACGGTTAGGTGGTATATACAATTATGGACGGGCTGCCGAGTGCCGACACAGAGGTAGCCACAGCCGTGAACTACCGCACTGTACTGTGTCTGCTGCTAATATATAGACTGGTTGATAAAGAGATAGTATACTCGTAACTAGTATGTATGTATAAAGAAAGAAAAAAAAACCACGGTTAGGTGGTATATACAATTATGGATGGGCTGCCGAGTGCCGACACAGAGGTAGCCACAGCCGTGAACTACCGCACTGTACTGTGTCTGCTGCTAATATATAGACTGGTTGATAAAGAGATAGTATACTCGTAACTAGTATGTATGTATAAAGAAAGAAAAAAAAACCACGGTTAGGTGGTATATACAATTATGGACGGGCTGCCGAGTGCCGACACAGAGGTAGCCACAGCCGTGAACTACCGCACTGTACTGTGTCTGCTGCTAATATATAGACTGGTTGATAAAGAGATAGTATACTCGTAACTAGTATGTATGTATAAAGAAAGAAAAAAAAACCACGGTTAGGTGGTATATACAATTATGGACGGGCTGCCGAGTGCCGACACAGAGGTAGCCACAGCCGTGAACTACCGCACTGTACTGTGTCTGCTGCTAATATATAGACTGGTTGATAAAGAGATAGTATACTCGTAACTAGTATGTATGTATAAAGAAAGAAAAAAAAACCACGGTTAGGTGGTATATACAATTATGGACGGGCTGCCGAGTGCCGACACAGAGGTAGCCACAGCCGTGAACTACCGCACTGTACTGTGTCTGCTGCTAATATATAGACTGGTTGATAAAGAGATAGTATACTCGTAACTAGTATGTATGTATAAAGAAAGAAAAAAAAACCACGGTTAGGTCACTGGTATATACAATTATGGACGGGCTGCCGAGTGCCGACACAGAGGTAGCCACAGCCGTGAACTACCGCACTGTACTGTGTCTGCTGCTAATATAGACTGGTTGATAAAGAGATAGTATACTACTAATATTATATACTGGTGGTCAGGTCACTGGTCACTAGTCACACTGGCAGTGGCACTCCTGCAGCAAAAGTGTGCACTGTTTAATTTTAATATAATATTATGTACTCCTGGCTCCTGCTATAACCTATAACTGGCACTGCAGTAGTGCTCCCCAGTCTCCCCCACAATTATAAGCTGTGTGAGCTGAGCAGTCAGACAGATATATAATATATATAGATGATGCAGCACACTGGCCTGAGCCTGAGCAGTGCACACAGATATGGTATGTGACTGACTGAGTCACTGTGTGTATCGCTTTTTTCAGGCAGAGAACGGATATATTAAATAAACTGCACTGTGTGTCTGGTGGTCACTCACTATATAATATATTTTGTACTCCTGGCTCCTGCTATAACCTATAACTGGCACTGCAGTAGTGCTCCCCAGTCTCCCCCACAATTATAAGCTGTGTGAGCTGAGCAGTCAGACAGATATATATAATATTATATATAGATAATAGATGATGCAGCACACTGGCCTGAGCCTGAGCAGTGCACACAGATATGGTATGTGACTGAGTCACTGTGTGCTGTGTATCGCTTTTTTCAGGCAGAGAACGGATTATATTATGTACTCCTGGCTCCTGCTATAACCTATAACTGGCACTGCAGTAGTGCTCCCCAGTCTCCTCCACAATTATAAGCTGTGTGAGCTGAGCAGTCAGACAGATATATATAATATTATATATAGATAATAGATGATGCAGCACACTGGCCTGAGCCTGAGCAGTGCACACAGATATGGTATGTGACTGAGTCACTGTGTGCTGTGTATCGCTTTTTTCAGGCAGAGAACGGATTATAAATAAAAGTGGTGGTCACTGGTCACTATCAGCAAAACTCTGCACTGTACACTACTGAGTACTCCTAATGCTCCCCAAAATTAGTAAATCAAGTGTCTCTCTAATCTATTCTAATTCTAAACGGAGAGGACGCCAGCCACGTCCTCTCCCTATCAATCTCAATGCACGTGTGAAAATGGCGGCGACGCGCGGCTCCTTATATAGAATCCGAGTCTCGCGATAGAATCCGAGCCTCGCGAGAATCCGACAGCGTCATGATGACGTTCGGGCGCGCTCGGGTTAACCGAGCAAGGCGGGAAGATCCGAGTCGCTCGGACCCGTGAAAAAAAACATGAAGTTCTGGCGGGTTCGGATTCAGAGAAACCGAACCCGCTCATCTCTATCACATACCATATCTGTGTGCACTGCTCAGGCTCAGGCCAGTGTGCTGCATCATCTATTATCTATATATAATATTATATATATCTGTCTGACTGCTCAGCTCACACAGCTTATAATTGTGGGGGAGACTGGGGAGCACTACTGCAGTGCCAGTTATAGGTTATAGCAGGAGCCAGGAGTACATAATATATTATATAGTGAGTGACCACCAGACACACAGTGCAGTTTATTTAATATATCCGTTCTCTGCCTGAAAAAAGCGATACACACAGTGACTCAGTCAGTCACATACCATATCTGTGTGCACTGCTCAGGCTCAGGCCAGTGTGCTGCATCATCTATTATCTATATATAATATTATATATATCTGTCTGACTGCTCAGCTCACACAGCTTATAATTGTGGGGGAGACTGGGGAGCACTACTGCAGTGCCAGTTATAGGTTATAGCAGGAGCCAGGAGTACATAATATATTATATAGTGAGTGACCACCAGACACACAGTGCAGTTTATTTAATATATCCGTTCTCTGCCTGAAAAAAGCGATACACACAGTGACTCAGTCAGTCACATACCATATCTGTGTGCACTGCTCAGGCTCAGGCCAGTGTGCTGCATCATCTATTATCTATATATAATATTATATATATCTGTCTGACTGCTCAGCTCACACAGCTTATAATTGTGGGGGAGACTGGGGAGCACTACTGCAGTGCCAGTTATAGGTTATAGCAGGAGCCAGGAGTACATAATATATTATATAGTGAGTGACCACCAGACACACAGTGCAGTTTATTTAATATATCCGTTCTCTGCCTGAAAAAAGCGATACACACAGTGACTCAGTCAGTCACATACCATATCTGTGTGCACTGCTCAGGCTCAGGCCAGTGTGCTGCATCATCTATTATCTATATATAATATTATATATATCTGTCTGACTGCTCAGCTCACACAGCTTATAATTGTGGGGGAGACTGGGGAGCACTACTGCAGTGCCAGTTATAGGTTATAGCAGGAGCCAGGAGTACATATTATATTAAAATTAAACAGTGCACACTTTTGCTGCAGGAGTGCCACTGCCAGTGTGACTGACCAGTGACCTGACCACACTGACCACCAGTATACTTAGTAGTATACTTATATTGTGATTGCCTGAAAAAGTTAAACACTCGTCGTGTGACTTCACTTGTGTGTTTTTTTTTTTTTTATTCTATAAAAATAAAACTCATTCTGCTGACAGACAGTGTCCAGCAGGTCCGTCATTATATAATATATAATATATACCTGTCCGGCTGCAGTAGTGATATATATATATTTTTTATATCATTTATCATCCAGTCGCAGCAGACACAGTACGGTAGTTCACGGCTGTGGCTACCTCTGTGTCTCTGCACTCGGCAGGCAGTCCGTCCATAATTGTAATACCACCTAACCGTGGATTTTTTTCATTCTTCTTTATACATACATAGTTACATAGACATCTTCTCTTTATCAACCAGTCTATATTAGCTGCAGACACAGTACAGTACGGTAGTTCACGGCTGTGGCTACCTCTGTGTCTGCACTCGGCAGGCAGTCCGTCCATAATTGTATACCACCTAACCGTGGATTTTTTTCAGTCTTCTTTATACATACATAGTTACATAGACATCTTCTCTTTATCAACCAGTCTATATTAGCTGCAGACACAGTACAGTACGGTAGTTCACGGCTGTGGCTACCTCTGTGTCTGCAGTCGGCAGGCAGTCCATAATTGTATACTAGTATCCATCTCCATTGTTTACCTGAGGTGCCTTTTAGTTGTGCCTATTAAAATATGGAGAACAAAAATGTTGAGGTTCCAAAATTAGGGAAAGATCAAGATCCACTTCCACCTCGTGCTGAAGCTGCTGCCACTAGTCATGGCCGAGACGATGAAATGCCAGCAACGTCGTCTGCCAAGGCCGATGCCCAATGTCATAGTACAGAGCATGTCAAATCCAAAACACCAAATATCAGTAAAAAAAGGACTCCAAAACCTAAAATAAAATTGTCGGAGGAGAAGCGTAAACTTGCCAATATGCCATTTACCACACGGAGTGGCAAGGAACGGCTGAGGCCCTGGCCTATGTTCATGGCTAGTGGTTCAGCTTCACATGAGGATGGAAGCACTCAGCCTCTCGCTAGAAAAATGAAAAGACTCAAGCTGGCAAAAGCAGCACAGCAAAGAACTGTGCATTCTTCGAAATCCCAAATCCACAAGGAGAGTCCAATTGTGTCGGTTGCGATGCCTGACCTTCCCAACACTGGACGTGAAGAGCATGCGCCTTCCACCATTTGCACGCCCCCTGCAAGTGCTGGAAGGAGCACCCGCAGTCCAGTTCCTGATAGTCAGATTGAAGATGTCAGTGTTGAAGTACACCAGGATGAGGAGGATATGGGTGTTGCTGGCGCTGGGGAGGAAATTGACCAGGAGGATTCTGATGGTGAGGTGGTTTGTTTAAGTCAGGCACCCGGGGAGACACCTGTTGTCCGTGGGAGGAATATGGCCGTTGACATGCCAGGTGAAAATACCAAAAAAATCAGCTCTTCGGTGTGGAGGTATTTCACCAGAAATGCGGACAACAGGTGTCAAGCCGTGTGTTCCCTTTGTCAAGCTGTAATAAGTAGGGGTAAGGACGTTAACCACCTCGGAACATCCTCCCTTATACGTCACCTGCAGCGCATTCATAATAAGTCAGTGACAAGTTCAAAAACTTTGGGTGACAGCGGAAGCAGTCCACTGACCAGTAAATCCCTTCCTCTTGTAACCAAGCTCACGCAAACCACCCCACCAACTCCCTCAGTGTCAATTTCCTCCTTCCCCAGGAATGCCAATAGTCCTGCAGGCCATGTCACTGGCAATTCTGACGAGTCCTCTCCTGCCTGGGATTCCTCCGATGCATCCTTGCGTGTAACGCCTACTGCTGCTGGCGCTGCTGTTGTTGCCGCTGGGAGTCGATGGTCATCCCAGAGGGGAAGTCGTAAGCCCACTTGTACTACTTCCAGTAAGCAATTGACTGTTCAACAGTCCTTTGCGAGGAAGATGAAATATCACAGCAGTCATCCTACTGCAAAGCGGATAACTGAGGCCTTGACAACTATGTTGGTGTTAGACGTGCGTCCGGTATCCGCCGTTAGTTCACAGGGAACTAGACAATTTATTGAGGCAGTGTGCCCCCGTTACCAAATACCATCTAGGTTCCACTTCTCTAGGCAGGCGATACCGAGAATGTACACGGACGTCAGAAAAAGACTCACCAGTGTCCTAAAAAATGCAGTTGTACCCAATGTCCACTTAACCACGGACATGTGGACAAGTGGAGCAGGGCAGGGTCAGGACTATATGACTGTGACAGCCCACTGGGTAGATGTATGGACTCCCGCCGCAAGAACAGCAGCGGCGGCACCAGTAGCAGCATCTCGCAAACGCCAACTCTTTCCTAGGCAGGCTACGCTTTGTATCACCGCTTTCCAGAATACGCACACAGCTGAAAACCTCTTACGGCAACTGAGGAAGATCATCGCGGAATGGCTTACCCCAATTGGACTCTCCTGTGGATTTGTGGCATCGGACAACGCCAGCAATATTGTGTGTGCATTAAATATGGGCAAATTCCAGCACGTCCCATGTTTTGCACATACCTTGAATTTGGTGGTGCAGAATTTTTTAAAAAACGACAGGGGCGTGCAAGAGATGCTGTCGGTGGCCAGAAAAATTGCGGGACACTTTCGGCGTACAGGCACCACGTACAGAAGACTGGAGCACCACCAAAAACTACTGAACCTGCCCTGCCATCATCTGAAGCAAGAAGTGGTAACGAGGTGGAATTCAACCCTCTATATGCTTCAGAGGTTGGAGGAGCAGCAAAAGGCCATTCAAGCCTATACAATTGAGCACGATATAGTAGGTGGAATGCACCTGTCTCAAGTGCAGTGGAGAATGATTTCAACGTTGTGCAAGGTTCTGATGCCCTTTGAACTTGCCACACGTGAAGTCAGTTCAGACACTGCCAGCCTGAGTCAGGTCATTCCCCTCATCAGGCTTTTGCAGAAGAAGCTGGAGGCATTGAAGAAGGAGCTAAAAGGGAGCGATTCCGCTAGGCATGTGGGACTTGTGGATGCAGCCCTTAATTCGCTTAACAAGGATTCACGGGTGGTCAATCTGTTGAAATCAGAGCACTACATTTTGGCGACCATGCTCGATCCTAGATTTAAAGCCTACCTTGGATCTCTCTTTCCGGCAGACACAGGTCTGCTGGGGTTGAAAGACCTGCTGGTGACAAAATTGTCAAGTCAAGCGGAACGCGACCTGTCAACATCTCCTCCTTCACATTCTCCCGCAACTGGGGGTGCGAGGAAAAGGCTCAGAATTCCGAGCCCACCCGCTGGCGGTGATGCAGGGCAGTCTGGAGCGACTGCTGATGCTGACATCTGGTCCGGACTGAAGGACCTGACAACGATTACGGACATGTCGTCTACTGTCACTGCATATGATTCTCTCAACATTGATAGAATGGTGGAGGATTATATGAGTGACCGCATCCAAGTAGGCACGTCACACAGTCCGTACTTATACTGGCAGGAAAAAGAGGCAATTTGGAGGCCCTTGCACAAACTGGCTTTATTCTACCTAAGTTGCCCTCCCACAAGTGTGTACTCCGAAAGAGTGTTTAGTGCCGCCGCTCACCTTGTCAGCAATCGGCGTACGAGGTTACATCCAGAAAATGTGGAGAAGATGATGTTCATTAAAATGAATTATAATCAATTCCTCCGCGGAGACATTGACCAGCAGCAATTGCCTCCACAAAGTACACAGGGAGCTGAGATGGTGGATTCCAGTGGGGACGAATTGATAATCTGTGAGGAGGGGGATGTACACGGTGATATATCGGAGGGTGAAGATGAGGTGGACATCTTGCCTCTGTAGAGCCAGTTTGTGCAAGGAGAGATTAATTGCTTCTTTTTTGGGGGGGGTCCAAACCAACCCGTCATATCAGTCACAGTCGTGTGGCAGACCCTGTCACTGAAATGATGGGTTGGTTAAAGTGTGCATGTCCTGTTTTGTTTATACAACATAAGGGTGGGTGGGAGGGCCCAAGGACAATTCCATCTTGCACCTCTTTTTTCTTTTCTTTTTCTTTGCATCATGTGCTGATTGGGGAGGGTTTTTTGGAAGGGACATCCTGCGTGACACTGCAGTGCCACTCCTAGATGGGCCCGGTGTTTGTGTCGGCCACTAGGGTCGCTAATCTTACTCACACAGTCAGCTACCTCATTGCGCCTCTTTTTTTCTTTGCGTCATGTGCTGTTTGGGGAGGGTTTTTTGGAAGGGACATCCTGCGTGACACTGCAGTGCCACTCCTAGATGGGCCCGGTGTTTGTGTCGGCCACTAGGGTCGCTAATCTTACTCACACAGCTACCTCATTGCGCCTCTTTTTTTCTTTGCGTCATGTGCTGTTTGGGGAGGGTTTTTTGGAAGGGACATCCTGCGTGACACTGCAGTGCCACTCCTAGATGGGCCCGGTGTTTGTGTCGGCCACTAGGGTCGCTAATCTTACTCACACAGCTACCTCATTGCGCCTCTTTTTTTCTTTGCGTCATGTGCTGTTTGGGGAGGGTTTTTTGGAAGGGTCATCCTGCGTGACACTGCAGTGCCACTCCTAGATGGGCCCGGTGTTTGTGTCGGCCACTAGGGTCGCTAATCTTACTCACACAGCTACCTCATTGCGCCTCTTTTTTTCTTTGCGTCATGTGCTGTTTGGGGAGGGTTTTTTGGAAGGGACATCCTGCGTGACACTGCAGTGCCACTCCTAGATGGGCCCGGTGTTTGTGTCGGCCACTAGGGTCGCTAATCTTACTCACACAGCTACCTCATTGCGCCTCTTTTTTTCTTTGCGTCATGTGCTGTTTGGGGAGGGTTTTTTGGAAGGGCCATCCTGCGTGACACTGCAGTGCCACTCCTAGATGGGCCCGGTGTTTGTGTCGGCCACTAGGGTCGCTAATCTTACTCACACAGCTACCTCATTGCGCCTCATTTTTTCTTTGCGTCATGTGCTGTTTGGGGAGGGTTTTTTGGAAGGGACATCCTGCGTGACACTGCAGTGCCACACCTAGATGGGCCCGGTGTTTGTGTCGGCCACTAGGGTCGCTTATCTTACTCACACAGCGACCTCGGTGCAAATTTTAGGACTAAAAATAATATTGTGAGGTGTGAGGTATTCAGAATAGACTGAAAATGAGTGTAAATTATGGTTTTTGAGGTTAATAATACTTTGGGATCAAAATGACCCCCAAATTCTATGATTTAAGCTGTTTTTTAGTGTTTTTTGAAAAAAACACCCGAATCCAAAACACACCCGAATCCGACAAAAAAAATTCGGTGAGGTTTTGCCAAAACGCGTTCGAACCCAAAACACGGCCGCGGAACCGAACCCAAAACCAAAACACAAAACCCGAAAAATTTCAGGCGCTCATCTCTAGTAATGAGTGGAAATGAATGTTATTGAGGTTAATAATACTTTAGGGACAAAAACAACCCCAAGTTCTGTAATTTTAGCTGTTTTTATGATTTGAGAAAAAAAAATCCAGATCCAAAACCAAAACACAAACCCCGAAAAATGGCCCGGCGCATACCCCTATTCAGCATCAGTTGCAGTTTTGCTAAAAATGCAAAACTGTAACTGCTATCACTGGCATGCTGGGGGCCGCTCAGCACTGGGCAGGGCCACCCAGCAAGCTAGTGGTGGCAAGCGATGCAGTCGCAATTCAATTCCGGTCGTATATCGCTGGATAAGGGAAGAAACCCTGCCTCCGCAGCCTGGCTGAGAAGGTAGACGGGCCACCAGCATTTTCCTGTCCACATCGGCCACGTGTGACGTCACGCGGATGCCCTGGACCCGCACTCGTTTCCAACACCACGGCCCTGAAATGCCGCATTGCAACCCCTATAATGCCGCAACGGTGCCCCCGACCGCCCCGGAAACTCCTCTGCCTGTCAATCAGGCAGAGGTGTTCGCATCAATGTAATGCGATCTCATTGGTCGCCCAGCGCACACGCAGAACTAACCTTTGGACCTTGGGGGTAATTCCAAGTTGATCGCAGCAGGATTTTTGATAGCAATTGGCCAAAACCATGTGCACTGCAGGGGAGGCAGATATAACATGTGCAGAAAGAGTTAGATTTGGTGGGTTATTTTATTTCTGTACAGGATAAATACTGGCTGCTTTATTTTTACACTGCAAATTAGATTGCAGATTGAACACACCACACCCAAATCTAACTCTCTCTGCACATGTTATATCTGCCTCCCCTGCAGTGCACATGGTTTTGCCCAATTGCTAACAAAAATCCTGCTGCGATCAACTTGGAATTACCCCCCTTATTCAGAAACAGTTGCAGTTTTGCTAAATTAGCAAAATTGCAACTGCTTGCCATCGCATACAGGGGGTAATTCCAAGTTGATCGCAGCAGGAAATTTTTTAGCAGTTGGGCAAAACCATGTGCACTGCAGGGGGGGCAGATATAACATGTGCAGAGAGAGTTAGATTTGGGTGGGTTATTTTATTTCTGTGCAGGGTAAATACTGGCTGCTTTATTTTTACACTGCAAATTAGATTGCAGATTGAACTCACCACACCCAACTCTAACTCTCTCTGCACATGTTACATCTGCCCCACCTGCAGTGCACATGGTTTTGCCCAACTGCTAACAAAATTCCTGCTGCGATCAACTTGGAATTACCCCCACTGGGCACCACCCAGCACAGGGCAAGGCTGCCCAGCGTGCAAATGCCCAACCAGCGATGCAAACACAATTCAATTCAAATCCCTCAGCCAGCAGACAGCTGCAAATCCGTTTGCACCTCACTCACCAGTGAATGGTTTTTCCAGTGTGTGCAGTGTGTGCGCAGCCCTGGACTTACTCCTACAGTGTGATGAGAACAGGCTGATCGGGGCCGGAGCTGACGTCACACACCCTCCCTGAAAACACTTGGGCATGCCCTGAAAACGTCAGTTACCACCCACAAATGGCCTCTTCCTGTTAATCAGCATGCCAATGGCTGTACGATTGTAATTTTCACACCAGCCTGTCGCTGGTCGACGATGCCCGTTGTTATTTGGCGATGCGTGTGCACATTGCGGTGCATACGCATCCGCAGTCTATCGATAATCGGGCCCTATTTCTGGAGTGTATTATCTAATAGTACAATCAATTACTATTTGTTTCTGGCTAGTTATGGGTTAGTTATTTGTGAACTGCGCGAAGGTACTGTATAACATATGAACTAGTGTATTCCCTGTTTTACATTACAATATGGAGTCTTGGATCTACAACTGCAAGGGTTAAAAATATTATTATCTCCTATATAATAGCCAAGATCTGTGACTCTGTGCCTGTGTGTCTTACGCTGGGCGTGGCTAGGAGCTCCCATTGGGTTAGCAGCTGGTCTATCACACCCAGTCCACAGCTGATTGGGCGAGAAACGCCCTCCCACACAGGTTACATCCAATTGGAGGTTCTGCCCTTTGGCTGCTGTGTGTTCCCAGAGCAGGATTAACAATGGGGCTGATGGAGCTGCAGCTCCAGGCCCACACCCCAAATAGGCCCCCTGCATCTGCAGCAACATACTCTCCAACAATTTACACATGAAAATTGCTTCAAATTCGAAAAGGGGGCGTGGCCTTGGTTAAAGTGGCGTGGTCATGTCCCTTTTTCTATACTTTCAATGGAAGTTTGGAGAGCCAAAAATCGGTACAGACCATAAAAAATAGGTACTGTACCTGCCATAAAGGTGCAGCTGGAGGGTATGCCACTGCATCTGCAGCAAGTCTCTGCGCTGTAGATAGGGGGAAAAAATCCTTTTACTGCAGCGTCCTATGTCCTGCTGCCAGTCCACCTGCCCCCTCCTGCATCAACAATCCCCACTCCCTAGCCGCGGCGCAGGTAGAACAAAAGCTGCTGCGGCTACCGTCATAGATGTGTATGAAAGCGGCGCAGCGGAAGGCTTTCATAGCCGTCCCTGCGCCGCATACTCTCTGAGCCCCGAAGCCTCCTCTGCGCGTGATGTCACAGAAGTGCCTCCCGCCACAGCCGCGCCCATATCCCCAGAGGCCCTGACTCCGCAACACAACACCTGGGCTGCCAGCCTGGAAGCCCCGAGATGGCTAATGTAACGGATAGAGTGGGTGATATCGTGGAGGGTAATGTCTGGACGCTGAATCAATGTAAAAGGTGGCAGTGGCTGTGCAGTGCAGTGGGTGTGCAGTGTCACTGACACTGCACAGCACTCTCACCTTTTACATTGATTCAGCCAGTCAGTCAGTTCTGCCAGCCAGTCACTATTGTTAGCGCTTGTATCCCTACGCGCTGTATTACAGGGAAGTAGATGCACTGAATAAACTACAACTCCCAGCAGCCCTTAGCGCTGAAGCATTCCGGCCCTTAGGGCTGCTGGGAGCTGTAGTTTATTGAGTGCATCTTCTTCCATGTAATGCGGCGCGTTGGGACTCCGGCGCTAACAATAGTGACTGGCTGCTGTGCGAGTTTCCAGGAGAGCCACTGCCAAAGGGAGGACATCAGCTTAGCTGCTTCCAGGAGAAGCATTACCCACCCTTCCCCCACTCGCAGTACCTCTGAGCACCATCCGCGGCACCCACATACACCCCCTCCACCACCTGCAGTGGCTTCAAACCCCCTCCCCCACCCACAGCACCCCCGCACCCGCCCCTCCCCCACCCACGTCACCACCGCACCCGTCCCTCCCCCACCCACAGCACCCCACAACCACTACTCTCCCACCCACGATGGGTCCGGACCCCCTCCCCAACCCGCGGCACCACCGCACCAACCTCTCCCCCACCCGCGGCACCCCCACAAGCATCGTCTCCCGCACCCGCGTTTCCCCCAGACCTCTCCACCATCTGCCTCTCCCCAAGGGGCTACGACCCCTTAACCATCACACGCCCTTTGTCCATGCAATATTTAACCACTCACACAATTATGATTGGAGGTAATACTACATATAATAATAATTTTGCACGCCACAAGGGCGTGCAAGGGTTAAGGGGGCGTAACCCCTTACGACGGTGTGAAGAGAGCCCGTAGGATGCAATGGATCACCTAGTACAGTATATTATGATATTATGCACAAATGACTGCATTAACATATATACCTGTATATGGCTGAATCCTGATTTTTATTAAGGCTGCATATACAGTATATAGCATGTTAGTTGCATATGATGGGACAGATACTGTATTTCTGGGCTGCACTGTGGGGGTCATTCCGGCCCGATCGCACGCTGCAATTTTTTGCAGCCATGCGTTCGGGTCTCAACAGCGCATGCGTGCGGGCTGCAATGTGCATGCGCGGCGCTGCCCAGCAACAGTCGTCGTTTGATAGCAACGAAAAGAGCAAAGAAAGCGCTTGCAGCAGCGAACGCAAGAATATTGACAGGAAGAAGCCGGCTGGGGTCTCAACTCACCGTTTCCTGGGAGTGTCTGGCCAAACGCAAGCGTGCCCGGCTGTTTCCAGGGAGGGATCCTGACGTCACCTCCAGGCCGGATCATCGCAGCGGCTGAATAAGTCCTGAGCTGTGCCGAGACTGCACAAACCTTTGTTTCTGCTGCTCTCTGCACAAGCGATTACCCCCTCCCCTGTAGGCGGCGATTACCTGGTCGCAGCAGTGCAAAAATCCACCTGCGTGCGACCAGGTCGGAATTAGGGCCTGTGTCCATTGGTTATTAGGTAGTATAATACCATCATATTTATCCCCTTAGGTATAGGTCCGGCACATTATCACACAATACAACAGACAGTGGGGGTCATTCCGAGTTGATCGCTCGCTAGCAACTTTTTGCAGAGCGGCGATCAGGATAAATCTCGGCAAAACTGTGCATGCGTATGCCCCGCATTGCGCAGGTGCGTCGTACGGATACAAAGCAATCGGTGCTGGGCGATGGATTTAACGAAGAATCCATTCGCACAGCCGATCGCAAGGTGATTGACAGACAGGGCGTTTGTGGGTGTCAACTGACCGTTTTCTGGGAGTGTTTGGAAAAACAAGGCGTGTCCAAGCGTTTGCAGGGCGGGTGTCTGACGTCAATTCCGGGACCAAAAAGACTAAAGTGATCGCAGTGGCTGAGTAAGTCCTGAGCTACTCAGAAACTGCAAAATACTTTTTTGTGCCGTCAGCTGCAACAGCGTTCGCACACTCCCCCATAGGCGGCGACTATCTGATCGCAGCGCAGCAAAAAGTTGCTAGCGAGCGATCAACTCGGAATGACCCCCAGTAATGTGAGCAGAGAACTCATATGGTATGCTGAGATGTGCTCACCGCAATACAAGAAGCCTAGTCTTGGGAATACCGCTCACACAAAGCATTCACAAAAGATATGCGCCTTATGTTTGTTCCATTCATATATTGTGCTGGTGAATGTGATTTAGAATGTTAGTGAGAATGACAGATATCTTGAATGAAGTTACATCTTGCTTGCAATCTTGCAATGAGAGGTTACAGTGATATAAATTTAAATGTCCTTGTACTCTATACAAATATGGTTAAACTGGAACGTAAGTTCGAGGGCAATCTTTAATACATGTCTTCAACGATAAGAATATTATCAGTTTGTGGCAGGAAAGTAATTATATTTCTTGCTTTAACTTTATGAGTGAGTGATTCATTAATAATAGTTGTTAATAGTTATTAAATGGGCATTGTATATTTGTTTCACTACTGTCAATCCCCTTCCCTATAACCACACTGTATGGTATCTACAGGCTAATAAGCATTACAAGTGAGAAACCAAGCACATGGGTCCCTAGCATGGGTTTGAGCTGCGCATTTAAAACTTCAGACCACAATCGCATTACTCCCCCCTCCTCTTGGAAAATGGCTCAAATTATAACCACAATATAATACGATTACTAGAGCTGCCGCCACATCATGCAGTGTACGGGACACAAAGAGCTGCTGCACATGCCCAGTGGTAGCAGCGTCTTCTACCAAGTTTGTTGTGTGTGTGGATCTGAGTCCTCAATCAGTGCATTGGACCAGAGAGCAGTGACCAGGAAGAAGAGACAGGAGCCTTACCATGAGGTGGGAGAAGGTGCGCTTAGAAAGTGCAGTACTGGGGGCGTGGCCTAGCTGGCAATCTGTGAGGTGGGAATTCCTGGGAGCTCCAGCCAGACCTACATTTTATACCACTGTATCTTCGGATTTGGGGATCCCTGCTACTCTGGTTACCCCTAGATACTGCCCTGCAGCGACCGAGATTGAGGGGCCGAGGTTGCGGAGCCGGAGAGACTCTTTTAAGGGTCCCTGCAGGTTGCCCCAGTCCCCTCTCTGTGCAGCCGGGGCCTGTGGTGTGAGCTCCCCCCGGACCGTAAGTTTGACCGTGAGGATCCATTCGGCGGCGGACTACGGCGGTGAAGACATCCCCCTGAGAAGGAGAGGACAGCGGCTTCACCCGCTATCATCTCCCCCGAGATCCGGCAGCTGAAGGGAGGACTCTCAGCGCCCGGCAGCGGCGGCTCCGAGCAGCTGGTGAGTTCCCCCCCCCCCCTCCTCCTCCCCCGCCGGCTCACCTCTTCAGCGGGGCACGCGGCATCGCAGCATCTGTGCCTGAATAGAAGCTTGTCCACGGCCGTGGGCGGCTTTGGTGGGAGTGCGGGCGGGGTGCGCGGCTCCCTCTGCTGACGGGCTGCTGCGCTCTTGCCCTCTCCGCGCTGAGACTTGGGGCTGCTGTTCTGTGATTGTCCGGCTGGGTGGGTGGGTGGCTGAAGAGGAGCTGGACTATAGACCCCCAGGCACTAGCCTCTCTCACCTGGGCCACATTATTGTGCAGGGCCGTTGCTCTCCTTCCTCTCTGCCCCACACCCCAGGCTGTCAGTGACTTCAGCACAATTTCATTATAGCAGCCTGGTGGTGTTTATATTTTCTAATGCTCTAATCTGTATGCCGCCTATATTTCAGTGGAATGGGCTGTTTCACATAAGCTATATAAGTCCCCCGACTGATATTTCACATACTAGCCCACATAGCTCTGGAATCGGCTCCATATTCCGGAGGTGCTAATTGTTTCTTCTATTCGGAGCCCTATGCTAAGCTGTGAATTATGGCAGATCTCAGGAATCAGACCTGCCACTGTTGTGTTGGGATGTGATCCCCTCTGCACTATGCTCTCCTAGTGCCTCCCTGCAATCACTTTAGCCGGCACATCTCTCCACGCGGCGTGGCCATTCCTCTGTAGCATTGAGGCCCCCGCTGAGCCCCCCTTTCTACTGTGTTGGAGTGTTCCCTGGAAAGTGCTGCATCATGCCTCCAAAGAAGCACAAAGCCTTCAAACCGATCTCTCAGGTCGCCTTTTTTAAGCCTTCTCCATATCGCAACAAACCTCAGGAGGCTGGGGCTCCTGCGTCCGGATCGACCCCCTCGACTGTGCCGTCCTCTCCTATGGCGTCTACACCCCCCCCCCCATTAACTCCCCGCCTTCACCACACCTGGTTGATAGTGAAGCTTTAACAGTGGGCAACATGAAGCTTTTGTTACATCAGTTTAAGGACGAAGTTGCATCGGAGTTCAGGGCCATGTTGCAATCCTGCCAGAGCTCCATTGAAGATTTGGGCGAGAGAACCGGTCAGCTGGAAACAAAAATGGGTGAGGTCGTGGGCTCGCATAACTCCCTTATTGACTCTCATGATACCCTCGAGGGAGAAGTAGCTGCTCTGCGGGATAAAGTAGCGGATTTGGAAGATCGCTCGCGCAGGAACAACCTTAAGCTCAGGGGGGTTCCTGAATCGGTTTCCAATAGCAGCCTTCATGACTATACTATAGAGATCTTCAAGAAATTGCTACCCACCGCCACCTCATCGGATCTGCTCATAGACCGTATCCATTGGGTTCCGAAGGCCCGGAGTGCTCCTGAAGGGTCGACGAGGGATGTCTTAATGAGAGTCCACTTCTTCCATATTAAGGAGTCCCTACTTAAGGCAGCTAGGCCCTCTTCTGACACCGCAGAGGCGTTAGGTTCGCTTCAACTCTTTGGAGACTTGTCGCAGTACACTCTCATCAAAAGGCGTTCTTTTCAGCCTGTCACCGTAGCTCTTAGGAAAGCTGGCATTATTTATAGGTGAGGTTTCCCCACGCGTCTGCTAATCTCCAGGGAAGGTTCCACCATTGCTGTGTCTTCAGTCTAGGATGGGATGAGACTTCTCCACAAGTGGAATCTAGGGGGAGATCGCGGATCTGGCTCTCCTGACCGCCGACTACAGCAGGACTGGTCGACGGTTGAGAAATAGAGGCCTGCATGTACTATGCCTGTTTACCAAGAACGGCCTTAGTTAGGCTGGTGTTATCTTGACAAGATATATTGCTACGAAGTTGCTATGGAAACTGTATGTGTTGCCTAATGTTATTGAGTTATTTTTTTCTTTCTTTTTTCGATTGTCCTTCTTCTCCAGTTTTGATCATCTACATGTTATTGTGTGTTTTGTTTCAGGAGTTAAGGATGCGCAATAAGTTTTAGTATGCTATTCCTGCTGTTGCCATTGGGTCAACCTGTTTATTCTAGAATTCAGAGATTTGCAAGATAGCTTATGTATGTTAAGTTGTATTTATCTGCTTTATATGCTGCGTGGACATGTGAGGACATGTGAGGACCGAGATTTACAATTTTTGGCTGTTTGATTGCGGGGAGGTTGGCCGCCAACCCCCCTACCTAGTGGTGTGAGGTGCTGGATGTTTTAGCGCCTTACTGTGACTCTGTATCTTTACGGGGTCTGTTTCTATCTTTTCTTTCTGTTGTCTATCTTCTTTTTCCTCTTGTTTGTGTCCCTTGTGTGTCTTGTCTCCCCCATGGTTTTGAATTTGCTGTGTCGAAGTTCTCAGATTACGGTATTCTCCTTGGTTGCATTTGTCAGTTTCAGTGGTCGATCTGCCTCCCGAGTAACCCATTATGGTTAAAATAGTGTCACTAAATGTTAAGGGATTGAATTCCCCACAGAAGCGTAAACTGGCTTTATCCTCCTTCTATAAAATAAAAGCGGATGTTGTCGCAATTCAGGAAACTCACTTTAAGAAATTAGACCCCCCTAGATTTCATGATGGCCGCTTCCCTACCTGTTACATGGCTAACGGCCCCACAAAAAAGGCCTGGGTAGCGATATTAATCTCCCTGAACTGTTCTTTCACCCTGGAATCCTAAATTGTAGATCCTGAAGGCCGGTACCTCATACTATTAGGACTACTTGAAAATACTATGGTCACTTTAGTCTCATGCTATGCACCGAACTCTGGTCAACTTGCGTTCTGTAAGAAATGATGTTCCCTAGTTCAGAAACATGCTAAAGGGGCCGTTCTGATGTTGGGGGATTTCAATCTAATTATTGATCCTCTTATGGACAGATCTCGCTCTACTAGCTGTGCCTTACCCAGGAATCATAGCACCTCAGATAGGAAGGCTGGCCTCCGCCACCTACTCGGTGAATATGATCTTTATGATGCGTGGAGGGCTAAACATCCCACGGTAAGGGACTATACATTTTACTCATGTCCATTCCTCGTATTCTAGAATTTACCTTGTTTTAACTAATAAAGAGACGCTACTGACTATTAGGGAAATAACTATATTACCGATGACTTGGTCCGATCATTCCCCACTACTGGTAGTATGGGACCCGGAGGCCTGTAAAATCTCTCCAGGGACCTGGAGGTTGGGGAATTTCTTACTTAGTCACTCTGAGGCTTCCCTCGCCATACGACATTCTATACAGCTTTATTTAGATATTAATAAGCCGGAGGACACCTCGATATATAATAACTGGTGCTCCCTTAAGGCGGTAGTTCGGCCATTCAAACAGCCTCTTGGCTTAAACGTTCTCAACAAACTGAGTGCTTGCTGGCTGAAAGTGAAGTCGCCAAATTGGAATTGACGCATAAAGCTAACCCCCAAAATAAATCTATTTTCAAGCTTCTACTAGCCGCCAGGGAAAGGGTGAATGTTTTCTCTCTTCAGGATGTGCAACAAAATATTGCTCGACTGAACCAAAGATTTTATGTGCTTGGCAATAAGGCGGGTCGACTCTTGGCTCGGAAATTACGATGCAGGCGAGCTAGGGCCAGAATTCATTATGATTGTTCCTCCACGGGATCCAGAGTGTCTGACCCCTATGATATTGCGAACACCTTTGCAGAATATTATTCCCAACTTTACAGTTTACAGTCTGACCCGGCTACCCCCCAGCCCATGGAGGCTGAAATCCAGTCTTTCCTGAGGAATATCTCCCTCCCGATGCTGGACTCCGAGGCCTGCCTATACCTTAGCTCCCCTTGGAATATAAAGGAATTGGAGGTGGCTATTGACAATCTCCCGAGGCCCTGACGGCTTCCCATCTAATTTCTATAAAACATATAAGGCTGACTTGGCCCCAGTGCTGTTGTTGGTTTTTATCGAGGCATCGGATGTGGGGCGGTTTACGAGGGAAATGCTCGAAGCGCAAATAGTTGCTATTCCTAAACCCGGTAAACCCCCCACATCTGTTCAAAATTCCCGCCCGATAGCTCTGTTGAACACAGATGTTAAGCTTTTCACAAAACTTATCGCCAATCGCCTCTGCCCACTACTGCCATCCCTCATAGTTGCTGACCAGGTTGGTTTTGTCCCGGGGAGGCAGGCAGGCCCCGGACAACACTCGGAGAGTCTATAACATTAAAGAATATTGCGATGCACATAAAACGCCCCTTTTAATTCTTTCGTTGGACGCCGAGAAGGCGTTCGACAGACTCCATTGGGGATATCTGAGGGCGGTTCTGGGTAGGTTTGGATTTATTAGGAGGTTTCTAGATTCTATATTTGCTTTGTATTCCACTCCCTCTGCAAGGGTGTTTGTTAATAGATGTCTGTCGGGGAGATTTGATATATTGAATGGCACTAGACAGGGCTGCCCCTTGTCGCTCCTCATATTTGCCTTAGCTATCGAACCTTTAGCTGAGACCATTAGGGCTGAGAAGGCAGTTGCAGGTCCTGAGATAGGAGGTCTGGCTCACAAGATCGGCTTATTTGCTGATGACATTCTGCTCTGTTTGACCCACTCTGACACCTCCCTCCCTGCCCTCCACCATATTCTGACTCGTTATTCCAGAATTTCTTACTATAAATTAAACACTTCCAAGACGGAAGCCTTACCGCTCCACATTCCACCACGTATTTTAGCTTTGCTTAAAGACAGATATAGATATGCTTGGCAAGGGAGATCTATCAAGTATCTAGGTATTCATCTCTCTCTTGATAAGGACTTATATTACTGTAATTATATACCCTTATTAAACGCATTTCATAATTTGATTAAAGAATGGTCCCTTCATGAAATTTCCTGGCTAGGGCGTATATCTGCAACCAAAATTATATTACTCAAAAAACTCTTATACCTGTTTGGGGCTATCCCTCGCAGCTTCCCCAAACCTCTTAATGTGAGGGCTAACAAACTTATCTCTCATTTTGTTTGGAAGGGGTCTAGGCCCCGCATTGCTAGGCAGGTCTTGATTTTGCCCAAGAATGTCAGGGTGGTATCTTACCCTAATCTGGAGGCGTACCACTCCGCCTGTCTTCTCAGTCAGGCCCGAGACTGGTTTTCTATGCACAATTCCAAGCCTTGGGTTCAAATCTCACCCTGTAATCTGCTATTGCAATCTGAACCTCAGCAAAACATCTCTATTCTAAATGTATGTTCAAATTTCACCCTGTAATCTGCTACAGGCCCGGCGACAGGGGGGGTCAAAGGGGACAACCCTCCCGGGCCCCGAGCTTCAGGGGGGCCCCATCACTTGCTTGGTCTGGTTGGTCTTCGCTTTGTTGCCTTCATTATGCTTGCGGCATGCCTCTCTGCCGCCCCGTCCCTGTCTGACGATCTGCTGCCGCTGCCGCTGAAGAGCCGGGCAGCAGAGCAGCAAACACAGGCTACACTGACTGTGTGAGTCAGGGCTCCTTATAGCAGCTGCCCGCAGCACTACCTCTGTCCAACCCTGCTCCCTACGTGCCTGGATGGCACCCTCACAGCCCGTCATACTGTATACTATGTCAAGGTACTGCCATATTATTCTATATAAATGTGTGTATGGTGAGTTCTATGTGTGTGTGTATATATATATATATATATATATATATATATATATATGCAAAAAATGTCCCTGGCACTCCGGACTTCCGTTCACCTTGCTCCGGTGCCCTCCCCTCAGATCTGCATCTGTGTATATGGTCCTTGTATGCCGCCCATACAAGTACCATATATATATACACATATATATATATATATATGTGTATATATATGTATAAATTATAATGTATATACTGTATATTTTATATATATATATATAATTTTTTTACAGCGACTTTGTGCTTTATAAGGGGGGGGGAGTCAAGGCAGGGGGGGGCCCGGAGAAATTGGTGTACCGGGCCCCAAGATTTCTCTTGCCGGCCCTGATCTGCTATTGCAATCTGAACCTCAGCAAAACATCTCTATTCTAAATGTATGTTCAAATCTCACCCTGTAATCTGCTATTGCAATCTGAACCTCAGCAAAACATCTCTATTCTAAATGTATGTTCAAATCTCACCCTGTAATCTGCTATTGCAATCTGAACCTCAGCAAAACATCTCTATTCTAAATGTATGTTCAAATCTCACCCTGTAATCTGCTATTGCAATCTGGACCTCAGCAAAACATCTCTATTCTAAATGTATGTTCAAATTTCTTGTTAGTTTTGTGATTTCTGGTTTTGTTTGTAATTTAAAATACCTGTGTTTCAAAGTTTGGTCAGTGCCGCATATTTAATCAAGGCAGACTGGGCTGGTGTCTGCTTAGTCAAACACTGGGTAATTTAGCTCCTTTGATTAGTGAGACATTTGCCTCAGGCTCAGCTGTAGTTGTGTCAATTTACCATAGTATATGTTATGCACACCAGTGCCAGCAGGAATGTACTGGTGTCTGAACAGTGAGGGATGCAAAACAAATGAACTCACAGACAGACTGGGGAATATGACATTACATACACAGAAGGTGATAGGGTAACAAAATAAACACAAAATGAACAGAGAAGCCCAAAGGCTAAGAAACTGGGTGTCTCCCTAGTATTAGGAATGCTCAGATGGAAAGAAGCGAGATGTAGTGATTTAATACGTAGAGAACCCGAAATGCTGTTGCTAAGGGCAACAGCAAAAACCCTAAAGGGTTACCAACGGGTGTGGCAGTAAACTCCTTGGTCAGAGATGGAATAATAGACACAAGGAGAATCTCCACAATCCTAGTCCTCACTTGCAGTGCACTGGTTCAGCATACTGCCACTAAACTGACACCTGAACACCTTGCACAGTGAGAAAGGATTTTGGCAGGCAAGTCTGAGAATACAGCCGCAAACTTGCTAGGTTCACAGAGTAGCAAAAGAACCCCAGCAGGTTAAACGACTGACTCCAGTCTTACTGCTAGGTCTGGATTGGCAGAGTGTAATACCAAATCCCAAGGCCTATTTGCAGTAAGCAACAAACAAATACAAAGTTTACACAGTACTAGCTAGCTTTCAGGAACTGACTAACCACCAAAGATTCAGCAGTATCTGCCTAACCTGAGAAGAGGGTTTATATAGCAGGTGCTGTCCACGCCCCACTCAGACCTCACAGACTGTGAGCACAAAAACCAGCACCGGATCCCCTGCCGTGCACAGAGCCTGTAACCACTGCACAGCAAAAGACCCGAACCGGAGTATCAGCTACGCTCAGGTTACTCCGCTAGCAGTTGTCTCCCGGTTGCCATGACGACGTGGCAGCACAGAGCAGGAGACCCTAACAGTTCCCCCCCTCTGACGAGGGGTCAAAGAACCCCTACCACCGGGTTTATCGGGGAACTGCGAGAAGAAAGAGCGTAACAGTCTGGGGGCATGAAGATCACAACTGCGCACCCACGACCGCTCCTCCGGGCCATACCCCTTCCAGTGCACCAAAAATGACAGCCGACCCCGAACCATCTTGGAGTCAAGATTCCTTTCAACAAAAAACTCCCTCTGGCCACGTATCAGAAGAGGGGAAGGTCTTCCACTGGAAGAAGGATTACTAATCGCCCGTTTTAAAAGGGAACAATGAAATGTTTTATTGATACCCAAAGAACGGGGTAGATCTAACTAAAATGCCACCGGATTGATAACCCTAGTGATCTTATAAGGACCGATGAACCGGGGGCCTAACTTATGAGATGGCTGTCTCAACTTCAAATTCTTGGTAGACAACCAGACGAAGTCTCCTAATTTGAAGCTGCAGGGTCTTTTCCGCTTATCAAAAACCCTTTTGGTCACTAATGACACAGACACAAGGGCTTTCTTCACTTTCCTCCAAATACCTCTAAGGACCGAAACCACAGAGGAACCACCAGGCGTGGAGTCCAGGGGGTCAAAAGAATTGGCTTTAGGATGATGCCCATACACACAAAGGAAGGGAGAGATCCCTGTAGCAGAGTGAGCCGCGTTGTTATAGGCAAACTCCGCCATGGACAGATGAGCCACCCAGTCAGTCTGACACTTGGAGACATAACACCTGAGGAACTGCTCCAAGGACTGGTTCACCCTTTCAGTCTGCCCATTAGACTGCGGATGGTAGCCTGACGACAAGCTGACAGAAATCTGGAGATCGGAACAAAATTCCCTCCAGAATTTGGCCACAAACTGGGATCCGCGGTCAGAGACCACATCAAGTGGCAACCCGTGGAGGCGCACAACATGCAGCATAAATAATTCAGACATGTGTCTGGCCGATGGCAGCCCAAGCAATGGAACGAAGTGCGCCATCTTCGAAAACCTGTCAACGACAACCCAGATGGCTGTCATCCCCGAGGATTTGGGCAAGTCCACCACAAAATCCATTGAAATGTGGGTCCATGGCTTAGATGGAATAGAGAGTGGATGTAATGGACCAACAGGAACCCCTCTAGGAGTCTTATTTTGGGCACAGATGTCACATGCCCGAACCCACTGATCCACATCCCTAGCCACCGAGGGCCACCACACCACCCTAGATAGCAACTCCCGAGTTCTGGCAATACCCGGGTGACCTGCCGACTTCTTGGCATGGAATTCCAGGAACACTCGCTGTCTTAACCTAGGAGGCACAAACAAAAGACCTACCGGAAGGTCTGGAGGAGCCTGCTCCTGTGCTCTAAGGACTAATGACAAGAGGTCCTGGGTAATGCCCACTTTAATACATGATGGGGACACAATGGGCAATGGCTCCTCGGTGGTCTCCTGGATTGGAGCAAAACTCTGCGAGAGCGCATCAGCCTTGATGTTTTTTGACCCAGGGCGATATGTTATCAAAAAATTAAAGCGAGCAAAAAACAAAGCCCATCGTGCCTGCCTGGCATTGAGGCGCTTCGCTGACTCTAAATATGCCAAATTCTTATGGTCGGTGAGAATTGAGACCACAAACTTAGCCCCCTCAAGCCAATGTCTCCACTCCTCGAGTGCATCCTTAATAGCCAACAATTCCCGGTTACCCACGTCATAATTCATCTCGGCAGGCGAAAATTTACGGGAAATGTAAGCACAGGGATGAAGGCGATTATCAGACACCCCCATCTGAGAGAGCACTGCCCCAATACCCATCTCAGAGGCATCCACCTCCACCACAAAAGGACGCTCTGGATCTGGGTGTCGTAGCACCTTGGCCGAGACAAATGCCCTTTTGAGACGGGCAAAAGCCGCTTTGGCCTCACAAGACCAGTGAGCAACATCCGCCCCTTTCTTAGTGAGTGCCACCAAGGGCGCCACTATAGACGAAAATCCAGCGATAAATCGTCTATAAAAATTCGCAAAGCCCAGAAAACGCTGAAGCGCCTTCAAACTAGTGGGCTGCACCCAATCCAGGACTGCCTGTACCTTGGAACCCTCCATTTGGAAACCTTCTGGGGAGATAATATATCCTAGAAATGCGATTTGCTGAACTTCAAATTCGCACTTCTCCAGCTTCGCCCCCAGCCGGTGGTCTCTGAGTTTCTGGAGGACTAAGCGTACATGCTTCCGATGTTCCTCCAGGGAATGGGAGAAGATTAGGATGTCATCTAAGTATACAACTAAGAATCTATCCAAATATTCCCTGAGCACATCGTTCATGAAGTCCTGGAAGACTGCCGGGGCATTACAGAGCCCAAAAGGCATCACCAAATATTCATAATGCCCTGAGTGGGTATTAAAGGCAGTCTTCCATTCATCCCCCTCTCTTATTCGGATTAGATTGTACGCACCGCGAAGGTCAATCTTAGAAAAAATGGTGGCAGTACGAAGCTGGTCAAACAAGACCGAAATGAGAGGCAGTGGGTATGAGTTTTTAATCGTGATACGGTTCAATTCCCTGAAGTCGATGCAGGGTCGCAACGAACCGTCCTTTTTACCCACGAAGAAGAACCCCGACCCAACTGGAGACTGTGAAGGTCTGATAAATCCCTTAGCCAAGTTCTCCTGAATGTACTCTGCCATAGCCTGAGTCTCAGGACGTGACAGGGAGTACAACCTGCTCTTGGGAAGCTTAGCATTCGGCAACAAATCAATGGCACAGTCATAGGGGCGATGGGGAGGTAGTACCTCTGCAACTCTTTTGGAGAACACGTCCGCAAAATCTGCATAACATCCTGGTAATCCTGGCAAATTTAGCTGCGAAAGCCTGACTGGAAGGCTCAAGCAACTCCTGAAACAATCAGTACCCCAACTAAGAATCTCCCCAGAGACCCAGTCAAATTGAGGATTGTGGGCCCTTAACCAGGGTAACCCCAACACCAATGGGGCAAAAGTACAGACAGTCACATAAAAGGACAATTTTTCAGAGTGTGTGGTTTCAATAAACAAAGAAATCTGGCTAGTGCAAGAGGTAATTTTACCCTGGGATAATGGTTCCCCGTTTAACCCACAAATCTCAATTTCCGATGCCAAGGGTACTAAGGGAACAGAGTGTTTCAGGGCGAATTGGCGGTCCATAAAAACCGCCAAAAACCACTGTCCACAAAGGCCTCAGTCTTGACAGTTTGACCGAGGATCTTCAAGGTCACCGGAATGATAAAAGTCTTCTTGGGAAATTCCGACTTCTGACCTGACAGGATATTTCCCATCACCCTCAGGCCCTGAAGTTTTCCGGCTTTTCTGGGCATGATACTACCACATGACCTTTATTCCCACAGTACAAACATAACCCCTGCTGTCTTCTCCGCGTCTTCTCACGCGAGGAGAGGCGGGTAGCCCCAATCTGCATAGGCTCCTCGGAAAATTCCTCAGAGTCTGAGGTTCCCTTGGGAAAGAAGGAAACCTCGGTCTCCCTTTCAAGCCTGCGCTCTCTCAGCCGTCTATCCACCCGAATGGATAACTGCATGAGCTGATCCAAGCTATCAGGCAAGGGATATTGTACCAGTTGGTCTTTTAACTGGTTAGAAAGACCTCTTCGGTACTGGTGTCTCAGGGCTGGGTCATTCCACTGGGTATCATGGGCCAACCTCCGAAACTCCGTACAATAAACCTCAACTGGCCTTCGCCCTTGCTTAAGGATCGAAATCTGAGCCTCGGCTGAGGCCGTCTTGTCAGGGTCATCATACAACACGCCCAGTGCCGTAAAAAAAGCATCAACACTTTTAAGCGATGGACAGTCAGGCTGCAACCCATATGCCCAGACCTGTGGGTCTCCTTGTAGCAAGGAAATCACTATGCCCACCAGCTGAATCTCCGACCCAGAAGACTGAGGCCTAAGCTGGAAATATAGCTTGCAGCTCTCCTTGAAACAAAAGAACTGCGAGCGATCTCCAGAAAAACGATCCGGGAGATTTACTTTCGGCTCCTTAACCCCTGAAGGTACTGCTGCTGCGGGAGCTCCGCCAGCGGCCTGCGAGGTGTGCATTTTAATGGACAAATCATTAAATTGTCGAGTCAGGACCTGCACCTGATCGACCACCTGTTGCAAAGTATTTTGAGGGGTATGCTCCATATTCCCACAAAATTTCAACAGGAGTATTAGGCTGCTGAATATGTTATACACACCAGTGCCAGCAGGAATGTACTGGTGTCTGAACGGTGAGGGATGCAAAACAAATGAACTCACAGACAGACTGGGGAATATGACATTACATACACAGAAGGTGATAGGGTAACAAAATAAACACAAAATGAACAGAGAAGCCCAAAGGCTAAGAAACTGGGTGTCTCCCTAGTATTAGGAATGCTCAGATAGAAAGAAGCGAGATGTAGTGATTTAATACGTAGAGAACCCGAAATGCTGTTGCTAAGGGCAACAGCAAAAACCCTAAAGGGTTACCAACGGGTGTGGCAGTAAACTCCTTGGTCAGAGATGGAATAATAGACACAAGGAGAATCTCCACAATCCTAGTCCTCACTTGCAGTGCACTGGTTCAGCTTACTGCCACTAAACTGACACCTGAACACCTTGCACAGTGAGAAAGGATTTTGGCAGGCAAGTCTGAGAATACAGCCGCAAACTTGCTAGGTTCACAGAGTAGCAAAAGAACCCCAGCAGGTTAAACGACTGACTCCAGTCTTACTGCTAGGTCTGGATTGGCAGAGTGTAATACCAAATCCCAAGGCCTATTTGCAGTAAGCAACAAACAAATACAAAGTTTACACAGTACTAGCTAGCTTTCAGGAACTGACTAACCAACAAAGATTCAGCAGCATCTGCCTAACCTGAGAAGAGGGTTTATATAGCAGGTGCTGTCCATGCCCCACTCAGACCTCACAGACTGTGAGCACAAAAACCAGCACCGGATCCCCTGCCGTGCACAGAGCCTGTAACCACTGCACAGCAAAAGACCCGAACCGGAGTATCAGCTACGCTCAGGTTACTCTGCTAGCACTTGTCTCCCGGTTACCATGACGACGTGGCAGCACAGAGCAGGAGACCCTAACAGTATATCTGTAGCTTCAGCCATGCACAGCTGTGCATGTCAGCTGTGCGTTCCAATACTCAAAGCGTCCCTATCTCTAAGCATTTTGAAAATTAACAGTTAAAAAAAACAGTTGAACAAACATTGAACAACATCAAGAAAGAAATCCAGAACATTATGTAGACCCATCAAACCTCTGAAATGAAATCACCAGGACTATGCCCACTAACCCTCTGGCAGAGATCATCAGTAGTACCTTACAGGCCTACCCCTCAAAGGATGGACTACTCCACCCAGGGTAATCCTACGCCGTGCGCCGAAGATGGCTGCCGCACCTGGTACCCTGTGAGGGTGGAATACACAGTCCATGGAAGTTATTACCCAAAATGCCTACACCAATCATGCATTATTCTTTCTGTGTCTTTTTTTGTCTGTGTGGTTTATCTTTTGATGTGTAATACTTAAATCTTCTGTATTATGTGCATTGTTTGAGTTCTAGTTGGCGCCGCGGATGGCTGCCTCGGTGCTGCTCTGCCAAGCAGCCTTCGTTTTTAGTCTTACATGTATAATATGTCGAGTCTATTGTACAGTTGCAATGTGCAGTATGAACTCATATGTGTAATGTTTGTAATGTATGCTATGTTTTTCCCCCTTCTTATGCCATGTATTCCCCCTTCATGTTGCTGCTTGGCGATGCATTGTACCATAAAGAATTCCTAGTGTACGTGAGTATACCTGGCCAATAAAGCTGATTCTGATTATTGAACGGTCTTTCTTAGGGTCGCTTGATATAAGGGATCTCTTTTTGCTGCCCATCCATAGCATCCCAAAATGGCGGGGCCCGGGAGAAGCGATTAGATGTACCTTGAAGATTTGGCATTTGGTGGTTGCATCTGATCCGACTATCTTGCTGCCGTCGGCTGACTTACCAGTTAGAACTATTGCTTGTATTATACCTAATCTCGTGCTGGACGCTTGGGTGGAAGCTGGGATTGTGCATTTGAAGGACCTCTGCTCGGAAGGAGGCTTAGTGACCTTTTCTAGCTTACAAACCTGCTCGAATTTACCAAAACATGACTTCTTTAAATATTCTCTCCAGCACAATGTTCCTGTGCTGGAGAGACGAGAGGTCCTGTTCCCCTTCCTGCTGCTATGTAACCTAGACTATCCTCCCCTGCACATAGAGGTGGGATTTCTAAATGGTATCAGTACATTGTCCTTCTGACTAAAAGGGGTAAGACTCCCTCGCAGTTGAAATGGGAAAGAGACCTTTCTACTGTTCTTAGAGGAGTGGAACATCATTTCCTCGACGTGTTTCAGGGTTTCTAGATGCCTCCAACATTTCAAAATGTTTTATAAATTATGCCATAGGGCGTACTTTACTCCGCAGCGGCTTCATAGCATTTGGCCCTCGGTTTCCCAGCTATGCTGGAGAAATTGCGGTCGTGTAGGCAATATATTACATATTTTCTGGGAGTGCCCGATCTTTGAGCCACTGTGGACCGAGGTGTTCTCTCTCATACGGGAGGTGCTGGGTATAGAGGTGCCTGTAAATCCCATGTTTGCTTTGTTTCATTACTCCACAAATGATCTACTACAATCTGACAGATATGTTGCTGGCCATGTTCTTATATCCACTAAGGCGGCAATCGGACAGATGTGGAAATCACAGTCAATACCCACTATTCACACCATTGTCAATAATACCCACAAGCATTTCCTATTTGAGACGGCAGGAGGTGTGTACTCTATATCGCCCTCCTCAATGCAAAGAAAATGGCTGAAATGGAAGAAATTTCGGGAGCGGCGGGGACTTCCCTGAGTTGTTAATGATTCCACAGATTTGTCGCAATTACACTCCCCACATTCTGATACTACCTGTCATGCCTGACGTTATACACTTACTTCCCTATATCATTACTTGATTATGCCGTTTCTGGGAACTTAATTATAGTAGAGCTCTACCCATGTTTTTCGGTCCCCCTGTGTGTCACTGTCTTGTCTCTCTCCTTCTTTCATTTTCCTATCTGCACTATTGTTGTTCTACTTGCTATGTTTGTGTTGTGTATTTTATTTGTATGTTACCAGGGTTTGTAGTGCACGTATAGGGGAATTGAGCACTTTGCCTTAAGGTCAGTATATTGTGCGATTTTCTACTGTATGCTCATTTCCGCCATCTTTTATTGATATTTCATGTAATGTGTACTATTATCCTTGATTTTCTGTTTCTGAAAAATGTAATAAACACTATTATAAAAAAAAAAAAAGAAAGAAAGTGCAGTACTGGTTCTATTATGTTTGTGTATTTGTTTATTTATTTATTATGGGATGTTTAACCTTTTCCTGACCACTTATTTATATTATTTAAATGTTTGATACAGCTTATACAATAGACCATCTATAGTGATAAACATTAATACTATATTCCATACAGTATCCATTATATAAAAAAAGCAATATGTATATGTATATATATATATATATATATATATTTGTAGAAAGACAGCGGTACTCAACGTTCGCCTGTTCCTGACGATGGGGAGTATCCCCGAAACGGCGTTGGACTATTAAAGCTGCAATTTTAATACTTCATTCAGTCTGCGTTGAGTGCCGCTGTCTTTCCACAAATCTATATTGGCCCACACTGTTGGAGCTACGGAGGGCACCGCAGCACTTAATACGTATATCCACCTCTGAGTGCAGGGCTACTGTCTGATATATATAGATAGATAGATAGATAGATAGATAGATAGATAGATAGATAGATAGATGAAATATGGACCTATTACTGCGCTCAGATCAGCTAACCCCGGGAAGTACTCCCTGTTAGATGGAGTACACAAACAAAATTATGCAAAAAATGGATTCACAGGGGAGCTAATGATTACTATAGTAGGTTGGCTATTTCTGATCGCCAAATTATGACCACAGTTTTTTTTTAAATGAACAGTTTATTCATGTGTTTAACATAAAACCACAATTTCACACTTGCCGTGTGTTAGAGTATAAAACATCAATCTTAAAAGTATAACACTCTCAACATGAGTATTGTAGTTGGTGTGGTACAGAAGGCATCTCCAAAGTAGACCATTAGATGTTTGAAGATCTCACAACCGTGAGTAATCCAACGCGTTTCGTCCAATGGACTTCATCAAGGGTCTTAAACATCAATGAAATTTTGAATAACCTCATATGGTATGCAACGGTTTGGCGGTGATGGTCACAATATTAACAAGATCAACAATTTGATTGAGCTTTTCAGCAATGACACTGGCACCTCTGATCAGAGGTGCCAGTGTCATTGCTGAAAAGCTCAATCAAATTGTTTTTTTACATTGCTGTTTTACACTGAACTTGTTAATATTGTGACCATCACCGCCAAAACGTTGCATACCAGATGAGGTTATTCAAAATGTCATTGATGGTTAAGACCCTTGATGAAGTCCATTGGATGAAATGCATTGGGTTACTCACGGTTGTGAGATCTTCAAACATCTAATGGTCTACTTTGGAGATGCCTTCTGTACCACACCAACTACAATACTCATGTTGAGAGTGTTATACTTTTAAGATTGATGTTTTATACTCTAACACACAGCAAGTGTGAAATTGTGGTTTTATGTTAAACACATGAATAAACTGTTCATTTAAAAAAAAACTGTGGTCATAATTTGGCAATTAGAAATGGCCAACCTACTATAGTAATCCTTAGCTCCCCTGTGAATCCATTTTTTGCATAATGTACTAGGTTCTTCTGCTGCTCCCCCAGACTCCCACACTTGCTTAAATGTTCTGCAGAGTAGGAGATTGTGGATGGCATTTGGAACCCCCCCTGTAGAAATCCTGCGTTTGCCACTAAAAATGACGCACTTAATGCTGATTGGACAGCAGCTTATTTGAACAATGTGTTTGATACACTTCACCGCACCTTTTATTTGTGCAATTTTCTCCAGGGTGTCCATCCCTTTCTGTACTGGCTGAGGAAGGGGAGAGTGCAGGAAGAACTACAGAAGTCTGCAAATCAGACCCCACCTTTTATATTAGTCTGGGTGCTGTATTACATACAAATTTACCTTGAGTTCTACTTGAAAAGTCTCATAGCTAAAATATTGTATGATTAACTTTGCCTATGTGTTCTCCTCTGAGCTACATAGCAAATTCAGTGCATATAGGACTGTAGTAGATTTTCAATTATGAATGATTCCATTAGTGGTAATGATATTCATGACTGCTGAGCACCCTCAAAGCAAAAATGCCAAGCATTCATAGTTCTTCTAGCCTTTGAAAACGGAAGAGTGATAGAGTATAAGACATAAAAAAGTTTTCAACAGCTGCCCTTAAAACACATGAAATTGTGCTTATTATATATTATCTTTCACTAAATAAATCTTGACATTCATGTGCATGATTGAGCACCTTCCGACCATGAGGCATCTTTAAAATTGAGAAATATTCTGTATATTCCAGCTTTGGGCACATTTATAGTTGAGCTGTAGGGACAGGGCCCAATTTTATTCTGTTTTCTCTTCCCCAAGTCCACACACAAGATAACATAACATGATTTTGATGTGAGTGATATATTCTGTCTGTCCATGCATAAAATGGATTCCATGGTTATATGTAAGTCGCCCATTGCTCAGAGCCAGAGCTTGCTTAGAAAAACAGATTTTGAAGGTCTGTAAACATTTTACATCATTTTAATCTAATTTGAAATCTACTCATTTCTGCCCTTAAGGCGGCAATCGCTTAATGCAGTCATAACATACATATGTTTTACTCTAGAGAGATGAAATCGCAGACCACTTTATCTACAGTGCCAAACTTTTGCTCGTTCCAGTTGCGTTGACTACACAAAAATGGATGATAGAGAAGTTTATACAATGCATTAGTCAGAATACTACAAATAACCATCCATCAACCAACCATTGGTTATCTGTCCACAACAACAAACGGAATGGAAAAAAAAACAATCTCTTAGCCCTATTTTAATTTTTCTTGAAAACAAAACTGTTATGAGCCACCGCTGTGACTTATTCCTGTTTGTGCTCTCCTAGCAAACTGGAAGCTGGCTGCTACATATGTAGCACACCTGTTTGAAATGCTTTTGTTACCTGACTCCTCCTGTTATTGGTCTCTTTCCCTTTCATTAGGGATTCTTCCCTGTTCCTGTAGCCAGTGATATTACTGAGTTTCTGCACCTAGTAAGCCTGCCATGCGGTCGCTGCATACTGTGCAGTTCCCAGTTCTTGTACAATGGTTTGTCTGTCTCAACCCCACATCTATTCTTGAGTCCTGGTTCCTTGCCAGTCCTAGGACCCGTGCCTTATTGGATCCTCCCAGCTCCTGCCATCCTGTGTCTGTTTCTGCTCCGTCAATATCCAGCCATAGCCCTCCAGTTATTATCATGCATGCTCCTGATACTTGTCTAACTCCTGCCAAGTCTTCGTGAGTTTATCCTGCCACCTCAGGTCTCGTGGACATCCAGCCTGTGTGTACATGGTTGACGGGATCAAACTTTATTCACTCCAGCTGTGCCTGTATTCACAGACCTGCAGCAATTTCTGTATATCTGTATCAGTACTCAAAGCTACAACTCTGCTTCTGTGTGTTATTACAACCTAGCCACTAATTATCAAGCAAGTGTCTCTGCTCAAGCTGACAGAACTTTGCTTTTAATCAACTCACACACACACTCACCTGGTTACTCCCAGCAGTTATCACCTCATTCATTCAGTTCCCATTGTTCTGTTACCAATGCATATTCAATCCTGTGGCTTCCAGTTATAATACCTTGTCAAGCCTGTCTGTAGTAACCATTTCAGTACCATGCTAACCTGACCTGCAATTAACCCATGCTTTGCTATCTGGTTTAATCAAGTCTTGCTGTCTTCACTTGCATGGCCTTGCCAATATCACCTAGCCAAAGTGCAATTAACCCCAGCCTTGCCAAGTCATCTTGCATCCAGTCTGTCTGCAATCAACCCTTGCCTTGCCAGTTGCTATACTCCAGGTAAATTAACCTAGTGGATCTCTGCCAATCCCGAACTTGGCTTAGGCATTTCCTAACAAAAACAAATGTTATTAAACTGTATTTGCTAAGGAATTGTGTTAACCACTTGCCATACGCCACAAATGATCATTTGATGGCAGCTGTCTTTCTGTCTCTGAGTCAGTATTATATTATGGGCCTGAGTTAGAGATTTACAGTATTGTACAGCCACAGGGAAGTAGCTGTGTAATACCATACAGCTAATATGATAATGCAGCAGGAGGCGTCTGGTGTAAATAGACATCTCCCGTCTGATTCCGTTATCTGCTGTTGCAGCTCAAGATGCACCATCATATCACTCTGCGGGACCATCACTCACCTGATTTCCATCTCAGGTCCGCATGCTGTGGTCAGTAAATCTGCATCGCCTGACACAGATACTGACTTTGGCACTTCCACAAAGTGGAGCCGACATGCCTCTGTTTTGTGGAACAGACCCGGTCGCTGCCCCTTCCCCGCCCCCAAATGCTCTCAGCCTGTTAATCAGGCTGGGGCTTAGGAGGCAATGCGTGCGAAGATGCAGGATGCGTTCGGCATATGCGCAGAACGAGTCATACACATGCGCAGTGTCCCCACCATCAGACTGGTACGCTAATCATTGGGTCAGTGGCGCACGCAGGGGGGGTTTCCGAGTACCTGGAAACCCCCGCTGATGAGCCAACATTTTTATTTTTGAGACGGAGGCAGGGGTGTCTCCGTCTCAGTAAAAGCCGCGGTCATGTATGCAACCGCGACAGTGGAGCTGTAGCAGCAGAGAGCTATGTAGCTCTCTGCATGGAGAATGTCCTGGCGGAGCTGCTGGCTGTGCATGCTCAGCCATAGCAGCTCCCTCCGTCCACACAGTGCCACTGTCTGCTCCCGCCTCCCGGCCCCTGATGGTACAGTACCGTATATGCAATATGTACTGTATACAGTATGTCAAGTTTGTGTGTGTGTGTGTGTGTGTGTGTGTGTGTGTGTGTGTGAATGTGTATTTATGTATGTATGTATGTATGTATGTGTTTGTGTGTGTGCTTCTGTGTACGTACGTACGTACGTACGTACGTACGTACGTACGTACGTACGTACGTACGTACAAGGTACTGTGTGTGTCTGTATGAATGAATGTGTGTGCTATGCTGTGTATATATATATTTATATATATATATATACACTGTATATACACACATATACACAAATATATATATCTGTGTATATATATATATGCTCACACATGTACACACATACACATGGAAACCCCGCTGACTAGATCCTGCCTGCGTTTGCCCCTGCATCGGGTGGCATACAAGACTGAGTCAGGCCCTGTGCCAGAGTGAAAGGCTAATTCTCCCATGAAAGGGCAAAAGCCGAGCAGTTTGGTTCCCGCCTCTTTGACGATTTGTTCACTTTGGGTCTGATTCTGAATTGGACGGATCCCTGTGCTGGAATGCAACGGGCGAGTTTTTGTATGCGTGCGAATCACGCAGACCGCTCATTCAGACTCGCATGATGACATCACCAGGAATTCCTCGGGTATAGAAGAAGCAGAATATATTCAATTCAATCTGTGGAGTTTCTTACTGCTTGAGTAGTAATGGCAAGTTCTGTACAACGACTACAAAAATGTCATTATCATCTGGATTAACAAATTTAAAATGTATGAAATGTTGAACTTGGTGGTCTGTGGGCATGATTCAGATGTGGAAGCATTGCTGATATTTGCACGGTTGAGCCATTATTTGCAAAGGCACAAAAAGTACTAAAAACCGCTAAGGTGCAAGCGTACCGCTGAGTGTATGCAGAGATTGCTGTTGCATAGTGAGTCGCTTGCAGTATAGCCAGCAGCTCACAATCATGGTCATTCCTGGGTAGTGACAGAGAGGTGGCCTGAAGTGTTTATAGGAATTTGAGAAGGGAAACTGAGCAGGCTGTTGCATGTGTTACTGGTGCAAGTGATGGTGCACTGATGGTGGAGTACTCAGAACCACTGACGCAGTTGCACTGTCTATGGTCACGGAAAGTGGGAGCCTCAGCGATCATTGCAATACCATCTAGGAGGCAGCTGATTCGCTCCAAATGTATTCTGCAGCAGGACAACGACCTCAAACATACAGTCAATATCATTATGAACTATCCTCAGCATAAAGAAGAATAAGGAGTCATGGAAGTGATGAAATGGCACCCACAGAGCCCTGATCTCAACATCATCGAGTCTGTCTGGGGTTACATGAAGAGATAGAAGGATTCGAGCAAGCCTATATCCACAGAAGATCTGTGGTTTGTTCTCCAAGATGTTTGGAATAAACTCCCTGCCTAGTTTCTTCAAAAACTGTGTGCAAGTGTACCTAGAAGAATTGATGCTGTTTTGAAGGCAAAGGGTGGTCACACCAAATATTGGTTTTAGATTTCTCTTCTGTTCATTCACGCACAAAAATATTCATCACCTCATTAAATATGCAGATTGTGAGAAATAGGCCCTTTAATCTTAACACAATCAGTTTCTAATAAATACATGAACATCAGATAGAACATAACTAAATGCAGTTGTAATAAAAGGGAAGAAAGAAAGAAAGAAAGAAAGAAAGAAAGAAAGAAAGAAAGAAAGAAAGAAAGAAAGAAAGAAAGAAAGAAAGAAAGAAAGATAGAAAATTATTTGATTAAAAAAAAGAATTTGATTTGAATTTAGACTACAGTTCATTTATTCACCATTGACCGAATCACATCAAAAAATATAGTTATTTTCCATTAAAAACCTCATAAAATCAACTAAATCCAGCCCTATCTAGCACAAAAATGTGTAACAAAAAATATTTGGTAAGATGAAAAGTTTTTCACCAGTAGGTAAATTGAACAATTATTCCCACTGTACCACACACAAAGGAATCTTGCAAAACTCAATTACGCAACCAACCTTTGTCAGAACACTTATTGCCTTGGTGACTGCTTACGTAAAGCCTTTTCTTTTTGTTTTTAGAAAACTGCAACTGGCCTTTAAAACATTTTGGAGCTACAGTATGCACTTTGCAGAAACATCAGGACCGTACATGCCAGCAGATGGTAATTCTACAGAGATATATCAATTTTTAAATTCGACATCAAGTACACTTTAAAAACAAATGTTGTGGATTTTTTTTAAAGTTAACATCCTTACTGTATATGACTTATTTTAAATTTTCACTGCATTCATATTAACATTTTAAAAAGTATAGTATCAAGGAAACACCTTTAGTGTTTTTCGCTGCCTTAAGTTGATAAAATAAGCATGTACTGTATTATAGTTTTTCTCACAAATCTAAAAATATGTGCTGGAAAATTCACCCTGTATGTATGAGGGAGAGGTGCATAGGACCCAATTTGGACACATTCTGATTTAGAATTTACAAATTGCTGTGAATTTCACCATATCATAGGTAGTACCATCAATCTGCAGAAATAAGCGATTTTCTCTGATTTATATAAAAATAAATGGGAAAGTATATGTTTAACCCCCAGTGCTGGAACAGATTTCACAGACTGGTTCTATTTACAATAAAAAGAAATTATAATTTAAAATCTAAATTCTAAATCTCAATGCTCCAACCAGACCAATTACTAGGCTGAGCTTCTTTACACTATTTCTGAAAACCATGAGTGACAACCAGTTTTATTTCACTGTGGCCGCTCCACAGTGGAAAAAAAAAATGTTTTAACTGCGCCATGATTCCCGATTTGTGCAACTGTGTCTAGATTTTCCTCAGGATGTAGTAGTACTGGCTTTTTCCTGGTTCCACTGGTTGCTACAGGAAACACCCTATGTTTGGAAAATGACAGCATCTGACTGTACTTTGGGGCATATAATCCTTGGAGATTAAGGGGGACATTTACTAAGCAGTGATAAGAGCAGAGAAGTGAGCAGTGGAGAAGTTGCCCATGGCAACCAATCAGCACTGAAGTAACATCTATAATTTGCATACTATAAAAGTATACAGAGCTGCTGATTGGTTGATGGGGCAACTTCTCCACTGACTCACTGCTTAGTAAATGTCCCCCATATAAAGTGAAGAGTGAATACCAACCAATCAGCTCCTAACTGTCATTTGTTAAACAGTCTGTAATAGTGATGAGCGGGTTCAGTTCGTCGGAATCCGAACCTCCCCCATTTTACACGGTTCCGAGGCAGATTGGAATCTACCCGCCTTGCTCGGTTAACCCGAGCGCGCCCGAACGTCATCATCCTGCTGTCGGATTCTCGCGAGATTCGGATTCTATATAAGGAGCCGCGCGCCGCCGCCATTTTTCACTCGTGCATTGGAAATGATAGTGAGAGGACGTGGCTGGCGTCCTCCGTTTTATTCAGGTGGCTGCAAATATCTGTGCTCACTGCTTTATTGTGGGGACTGGGGACCAGCAGTATTATAGGAGGAGTACAGTGCAGAGTTTTGCTGACCAGTGACCACCAGCATTATACGTTCTCTGCCTGAAAAACGCTCCATATCTGTGCTCAGTGTGCTGCATATATCTGTGCTCACACTGCTTTATTGTGGGGACTGGGGACCAGCAGTATTATATAGGAGGAGTACAGTGCAGAGTTTTGCTGACCAGTGACCACCAGTATTATACGTTTTCTGCCTGAAAAACGCTCCATATCTGTGCTCAGTGTGCTGCACATATCTGTGCTCACACTGCTTTATTGTGGGGACTGGGGACCAGCAGTATTATATAGGAGGAGTACAGTGCAGAGTTTTGCTGACCAGTGACCACCAGTATTATACGTTCTCTGCCTGAAAAACGCTCCATATCTGTGCTCAGTGTGCTGCATATATCTGTGCTCACACTGCTTTATTGTGGGGACTGGGGACCACCAGTATTATATAGGAGGAGTACAGTGCAGAGTTTTGCTGACCAGTGACCACCAGTATTATACGCTCTCTGCCTGAAAAACGCTCCATATCTGTGCTGCATTGTAGTATATAGTAGGAGTACAGTGCATAATTTTGCTGACCACCAGTATATAATATATAGTAGTACGGTACAGAAGGCCACTGCTTTACCTACCTCTGTGTCGTCAAGTATACTTTCCATCCATACCTGTGGTGCATTTCAGTTTTGCACAGTTTGCTGACCACCAGTATATAATATATAGCAGTACGGTACAGTAGGCCACTGCTCTACCTACCTCTGTGTCGTCAAGTATACTATCCATCCATACCTGTGGTGCATTTCAGTTGTGCGCAGTATATATAGTAGTAGGCCATTGCTATTGATACTGGCATATAATTCCACACATTAAAAAATGGAGAACAAAAATGTGGAGGGTAAAATAGGGAAAGATCAAGATCCACTTCCACCTCGTGCTGAAGCTGCTGCCACTAGTCATGGCCGAGACGATGAAATGCCATCAACGTCGTCTGCCAAGGCCGATGCCCAATGTCATAGTAGAGAGCATGTCAAATCCAAAAAACAAAAGTTCAGTAAAATGACCAAAAAAAATCAAAATTAAAATCGTCTGAGGAGAAGCGTAAACTTGCTAATATGCCATTTACGACACGGAGTGGCAAGGAACGGCTGAGGCCCTGGCCTATGTTCATGGCTAGTGGTTCAGCTTCACATGAGGATGGAAGCACTCATCCTCTCGCTAAAAAACTGCAGTGCCACTCCTAGATGGGCCAGGTGTTTGTGTCGGCCACTTGGGTCGCTTATCTTAGTCACACAGGTACCTCATTGCGCCTCTTTTTTTCTTTGCATCATGTGCTGTTTGGGGACTATTTTTTTGTAGTGCCATCCTGCCTGACACTGCAGTGCCACTCCTAGATGGGCCAGGTGTTTGTGTCGGCCACTTGTGTCGCTTAGCTTAGCCATCCAGCGACCTTGGTGCACCTCTTTTTTTCTTTGCATCATGTGCTGTTTGGGGACTATTTTTTAAATCTGCCATCCTGTCTGACACTGCAGTGCCACTCCTAGATGGACCAGGTGTTTGTGTCAGCCACTTGTGTCGCTTAGCTTAGTCACACAGCTACCTCATTGCGCCTCTTTTTTTCTTTGCATCATGTGCTGTTTGGGGACAATTTTTTTGAAGTGCCATCCTGTCTGACACTGCAGTGCCACTCCTAGATGGGCCAGGTGTTTGTGTCGGCCACTTGTGTTGCTTAGCTTAGTCACACAGCTACCTCGGTGCAAATTTCAGGGCTAAAAATAATATTGTGAGGTGTTCAGAATATGAGTGGAAATTATGGTTATTGAGGTTAATAATACTATGGGATCAAAATGACCTCCAAATTCTATGATTTAAGCTGTTTTTGAGGTTTTTTTTAAAAAAACACCCGAAACCAAAACACACCCGAATCCAACAAAAAAATTTCAGGAAGGTTTTGCCAAAACGCGTCCGAATCCAAAACACGGCCGCGGAACCGAATCCAAAACCAAAACACAAAAAATTTCCGGTGCACATCACTAGTCTGTTAGGGTTCGGTATGGATTACTGGCGGACGGGATGCCAGCTGTCCATATCCCGTCAGCAACATACCGGACGCTACAATTGCCGGCGGCGGGGTGAGCGCTAAGAGTCCCCATAGAGTGGGATATATTCCCACTCTACGGGTGTTGTGGAGACCCACGGGTGGGAATAGCCCTGGTGCGTGGGATTCCGGTTGGCAGCATTGTTGGCATTTTGGCATCGGTGTTCTGCACGCTGGCATCCTGACCGCAGGCAAGTTGGCTGCATCCCGTATGTAAACTGACAGAGCTGATTGGCTGGTAGTTTATCCCTCTCCACTTTATCACTGTCCAGGGCTTCGTACATATGCCTTTGTATGTCTTTTCACTTTATCTCACTTCAAGATTTGTTAAATCTCCCCCCTTTAATGTTTATGGGTGCATCTAGTTTGATTCTCTGTAGGTGCCAGGGGTGGTGAGATAAGGGACATACAGTACCCCTATCCCCTGCAGTGCTTGATGTTTTTTTAAACACTTTAATAAAAGTAACATCATCATGCAATAGCGCCACTTGCTGGCAACCTCCCACTGGCTCAGCATGACTCCCTAATGGTGGGTAGACACTGGCTCAGCATGACTCCCTAATGGTGGGTAGACACTGGCTCAGCATGACTCCCTAATGGTGGGTAGACACTGGCTCAGCATGACTCCCTAATGGGTAGACACTGGCTCAGCATGACTCCCTAATGGTGGGTAGACACTGGCTCAGCATGACTCCCTAATGGTGGGTAGACACTGGCTCAGCATGACTCCCTAATGGGTAGACACTGGCTCAGCATGACTCCCTAATGGTGGGTAGACACTGGCTCAGCATGACTCCCTGATGGTGGGTAGAAGAAGGTAATATCATTTTCTGTTTATGGACCCTGTCTCTGTGGAGGACGAGTGGGTCTTGTCTTAAGGTATATGTGGAGAAAAAGCCCCATTCATTCTCCACGGCACAATGGTTGAAGTCAGCACCTCAGGATACCCAGAAAAAATAGGTGGTTGTGACAGGTGAGATACAGTACTTGAAACTGCAGGAGGTTTGGTTTATCTGTGTTAAAAGAAAAACAAAAAAACCTTCCCTTCAATAATCCACTATCTAATCGAGCATTGGTCTTGGGTCTCTAAAGAGGGATGCCTGACTCAATACCACAATGCATTGTACTTTTTATCCAATGGATTTTGTCCGACCACCTCAAGAAGATTGTTGGAAAATACATACTGATGCTATATAGCATTACGGGAAATTTTAGGGGTTAATAGGTTTGCGGAAGAAATGTAACAAAATATAGGGGAACTATTACTTATAAAAAGGTACAGTGCATCCGGAAAGAATTCACAGCGCTACACTTTTTCCACATTTAGTTATGTTACAGCCTTATTCCAAACTAGAATAAATTCATCTTTTCCCTCAAAATTCTACACAAAATACCCCATAATGGCAAAGTGAAAAAAAGTTTTTTTTAAAACATTTGCAAATTTATTAAAAATAAAAAACTAAGAAATCACATGTATATAAGTATTTACAGCCTTTGCTCAATACTTTGTTGATGCACCTTTGGCAGCAATTGCAGCCTCAAGACTTTTTGAATATGATGCCACAAGCTTGACACACCTACTGTATCTTTGGGTAGTTTTGCCTTTTCCTCTTTGCAGCACCTCTCAAGATCCATCAGTTTGGATGGGAAGCGTCGGTGCACAGCCATTTTCAGATCTCTCCAGAGATGTTCAATCGGATTCAAGTCTGGGCCACTCAAGGACATTCACAGAGTTATCCTGAAGCCACTCCTTTGATATCTTGGCTGTGTGCTTAGGGTCGTTGTCCTGCTGAAAGATGAACCGTCGCCCCAGTCTGAGGTCAAGAGTGCTCTGGAGCAGATTTTCATCCAGGATGTCTCTGTACATTGCTGTATTCATCTTTCCCTCTATCCTGACTACTCTCCCAGTTCCTGCTGCTGAAAAACATCCCACAACATGATGCTGCCACCACCATGCCTCACTGTAGGGATCGTATTGGCCTGGTGTTGAGCGGTACCTGGTTTCCTCCAAACTTGACGCCTGGCATTCACGTCAAACAGTTCAATCTTTGTCTCATCAGACCGGAGAATTTTGTTTCTCATGGTCTGAGAGTCCTTCAGGTGCATTTTGGCAAACTCCAGGTGGTCTGCCATGTGCTTTTTACTAAGGAGTGTCTTCCGTCTGGCCACTCTACCATACAGACCTGATTGGTGGATTGCTGCAAAGATGGTTGTCCTTCTGGAAGGTTCTCCTCTCTCCACAGAGGAATGCTGTAGCTCTGGCAGAGTGACCATCGGGTTCTTGGTCACTTCCCTGACTAGGACCCTTCTCCCCCAATCGCTCAGTTTAGACGACCGGCCAGCTCTAGGAAGACTCCTGGTGGTTCCAAACTTCTTCCATTTACGGATGATGGAGGCCACTGTGCTCATTGGGACCTTCAAAGCAGCAGATATTTTTCTGTACCCTTCCCCAGATTTGTGCCTCGAGACAATCCTGTCTCGGTTGTCTACAGAAAATTCCTTTGACTTCATGCTCGGTTTGTGCTCAGACATGCACTGTCAAATGTGGGACCTTATATAGACAGGTGTGTGCCTTTACAAATCATGTCTAATCAACTGAATTTACCACCAGTGAATTCCAATTAAGCTTTAGGAACATTTCAAGGATAATCAGTGGAAAGAGGATGCACCTGAGTTCAATTTTGAGCTTCATGGCAAAGGCTGTGAATACTTATGTACATGTGATTTCTTAGTTTTTTATTTTTTATAAATTTGAAAAAATCTCAAAACCACTTTTTTCACGTTGTCATTATGGGGTAATGGGGGTCATTCCGAGTTGTTCGCTCTGTATTTTTTTTTCGCAACGAAGCGATTAGTCGCTAATGCGCATGCGCAATGTCCGCAGTGCGACTGCGCCAAGTAAATTTGCTATGCAGTTAGGTATTTTACTCACGGCATTACAAGGTTTTTTCTTCGTTCTGGTGATCGTAATGTGATTGACAGGAAGTGGGTGTTTCTGGGCGGAAACAGGCCGTTTTATGGGTGTGCGAAAAAACGCTACCGTTTCTGGGAAAAACGCGGGAGTGGCTGGAGAAACGGAGGAGTGTCTGGGCGAACGCTGGGTGTGTTTGTGACGTCAAACCAGGAACGACAAGCACTGAACTGATTGCAGATGCCGAGTAAGTCTGGAGCTACTCAGAAACTGCTAAGAGGTGTCTATTCGCTATTTTGCTAATCTTTTGTTCGCAATTTTGATAAGCTAAGATTCACTCCCAGTAGGCGGCGGCTTAGCGTGTGCAAAGCTTCTAAAAGCAGCTTGCGAGCGAACAACTCGGAATGGCCCCCATTGTGTGTAGAATTTTGATGGAAAAAAATGAATTTATACCATTTTGGATTAAGGCTGTAACATAACAAAATGTGGAAAAAGTGAAGCGCTGTGAATACTTTCCTGATGCACTGTACATATGGGAGCACTGTTAATGATTGAAATAAATATGGGGAAATATTTGCATAACGGGGGCCGCTCAGCACAGAGCAAGGACACGCAGTATGCTAAGTGCCACCCAGCTCTGTGATCGCAATCTTATAAACTAGGGTCGACCCCTGAATGTTACGTACGCAGCCGGCCCTAAAACGGACCGGACATGCCTGCACTGTCCGGATCACTCCCCCATAATGCCGCGTCGCCTCCTCCCTGCCACCCGCTGCTGTTTATTATTTTCAGACATTTGCAACTGAAGCTGAATAAAGTCCAAAGTTCCTATCGCTTTGTAATTTTATGAAAAGTGTACACCATACTTGCCTACCTGACCATCTCCATGAGGGAGAAAATGCTCTGTTCCTGGACTTTCCTGGTAATGTATGATTGCCATCACCTGTGGTGAAACACCTTTCTTATCAATTAACTAGCTCACCACAGGTGATGGCAATCATACATTACCAGGAAAGTCCAGGAACAGAACATTTTCTTCCTCATGGAGAGGGTCAGGTAGGCAAGTATGGTGTACACCTGTTGTAGAAATGATGGCATACTGTGGGGTTCTCACCCAATGTGCCAATTTGCTTTCATTTAACTGTGGTGCAATCTCTTTCTGTGCTATGAGATTTTATTATAGTGACGATTGCAGACCCTCCAACATGACCCGCCCCACTAGGTACAAAATGCTCTGTTCCTGGACTTCCCTCTTAATTTATGATTTCCATCACCTGTGTTGAACTAGTTACATGATAAGAAAGCTGTTTCTTCACAGGTGATGGCAATAATAAATTAAGAGGGAAGTCCAGAAACAGAGCATTTTGTACCTAGTGGGGCGGGTCATGTTGGAGGGTATGCGATTGGCCCTTTAAACTGTGTTGAAAACTATACTATACAGTAGTTTCCCAAACTCCACCTTACAGTCCAGGTTTTAATGATATCCCTGCTTGAGTCCAGTTGGCTAAATCAAATTGACTGAGGAACTAATTAAGTCACCTGTGGACAAGCATGGATATCCTTAAAACCTGGACTGTAATGGCTTAGTATGGGAAACTGTGCTATGCACTACACTTTATAACCCTAAGTTTAACAAATACAGCCTGTCCTTTTGAATTTATCCTGTGCTACGTCTCCATGTCTCTGTGTTAGCACGGCACATCTGCATACCCACACAGCCACATTATATAAATCCATTCTTATCCATCTCCCACTAAATTATCACTCATCACACACAGCCATTCAAAACATGCATCGCACCGACCGCAGACCCTCATTCCGAGTTGAACGCACGGTTGCAGATAGTCCCCGCCTATGGGGGAGCGTATTTTAGCTTAGCAAGTGTGCGATCGCTTGTGCAGGGAAGCTGTGCAAAAAGTTTTTGTGCAGTTTCTGAGTAGCTGTGAACTTACTCAGCCGCTGCGATCACTTCAGCCTGTCAGGTCCCGGAATTGACGTCAGACACCCGCCCTGCAAACGCCTGGACGCGCCTGCGTTTTCCACGGCACTCCCAGAAAGCGGTCAGTTGCCACCCACAAACGCCCTCTTCCTGTCAATCTCCTTGTGATCGCCGCTGCGATCGCGTTCTTCGTAAGGTCCCACACTGCCCGGCGTTTCCCGTTGCCAGGCAGCAATGCGCCTGCACATTGTGGTGACGGCGCATGCGCAGTCCAGACCCGGACGCACCGCTGCGAACAACTGCAGCGTGCGATCGGGTCGGAATAACCCCCACAGTACAACATAGCCCTGGTTTATCCAACCACTTTTTACTGACACTGAGAAATCGGACATTTGTGCCAGTAAAAGGCGGGTATGGGTCGTTGGGTCGACAAACATTGAATTTGAATTTATTATTATTATCATTAAATATTCACGTATGAACAAACAATGAGATTTCCATGTGAGTGAAACAGATATCATAAGTACAACACCAATAAAACACCATAAAATATTTTTAAAATATTTGTAAAAGCCGTAGGAACACAATAGACACATAAGCAGGTACTACACTCCTATCTTCCCCCTAAACCATTAAGCATGTTAACTGCCCTAGGGAAAAAACTATGCCTCAACCGACTGGTCTTACACAATAAAGATCTATAACGTAAATTAGAAGGAAGCAGGGTAAATACCCCATAATTGGGGTGGGTTACGTCATTCAATATACTCCTGGCCTTCTTAAGGAGCCTCTTTTCATAAATAGATTGAATGTTTGCCAATACTGAACCAACTATTCTTCCAGCAGTTTTAACAATTCTGTCAAGCGATTCACGCTCTGCTACCTTACAATTTCCATACCAAACGGAAATACCATATGTAAGCACACTTTCAATAATACAAGAATAAAAATTAACTAAAATTGGCTCAGATATTCCTGCTAGACGCATTTTCCTAAGAAAATATAACCGTTGTTGGGCTTTCTTTATGACATTGTCAATATGATAATACCATGACAAGTCATTAGATATAATCATACCCAAGAATTTAAAAGATGTAACTATCTTCACCTCTTGGTTGTCCAGAACCAAAGGACTGTAAATATACTGATTTGTTGTCCTAAAATCTAAAATCATCTCTTTTGTTTTTGTAACGTTAAGAATCAGATGATTATCCTGACTCCATTTCTCCAGCCTACATACTTCAGATATGAATTCAGAGTCATTGTTTCCACTAATGAGGCCTACTATGGCAATATCATCTGCAAATTTAAGTATGTGCACCGTGTCATAAATAGAGACACAGTCATGGGTAAATAGGGAATAAAGGAATGGACTCAACACACATCCCTGTGGCACACCTGTACTAATCGTTACCTCATTTGTGATTTTGTTATTGACCCTGACTGCCTGAGGCCTATTAGTTAAAAAGTCAAAGATCCATCTACAGACAAAACTGTCCACACCTAGTTGAGTTAATTTAGTAATTAAAGAAGCAGGAATAACGGTATTAAAAGCCGAGCTGTAATCTACGAATAAAATTCTTACTGAAGAGTCCCTGTTTTCTAGATGAGTAAGCACATGGTGAAATAGGGTAAGGGCTGCATCGTCAGTAGATCTATTTGCCCTATATGCGAATTGAAACTGATCAAGGGTAACTGGTATAAAACCCTTTAAATGTCTAATAACCAGTTTTTCGAATGACTTCATTATTAATGACGTAAAGGCAATTGGCCTGAAGTCATTTGGCTTGTTAGTAATAATTTTACCGTTTTTCGGGATGGGAGTGATTACTGTTGATTTAAAAGTTTTAGGAACAATACACTGTGCTAGGGAGAGATTAAAAATTATGGTAAAAATACCTGCTAATTGTTCTGAACAATTCTTGATAACACTCCCTGGGATTCCATCAGGGCCTAAGGCTTTACTGGGATTAGTAGCAGCAAAACATTTCCTAACAGACAACTCATCTAGCACCAATGGCTCACCGTTATCTTCATTAACCACACATGTGCGAGGGAGGTCAGCATCCTTGTCAAAACGTGAATAAAAAATATTCAACGTTTCGCCAAACGTGGGATCTGCTGGTTGTTTTCAGTAACTTTTATTTGCCTTACGGTCAGTAATGTCCTCGATTCCCTTCCACATACTTCTCGCATCTCTGTCATTTTTGAATTTAGTTTTAATCATGACAGAGAATGCCTTTTTTGCATCTCGGATTCCCTGTTTCAAGTTTGATCTAGCAACCCTAAAAGCAACTGAGTCGTTAGACATTAGGTCGACATGCATTGGGTCGACCACTAAAGGTCGACACTCAGTAGGTCGACAGGGTCGTTAGGTCGAAATGTGCAAGATCGACAGGTCAAAAAGTCAACATGGTTTTTTTTGACTGTTTTTGGTGTTGTTTTCTTTGTACAGTGACGGGGAACCCCCAACTAGTGCCCCGCGTCTACTCGCTTGGCTTGCTTCGCTCGCCATGCTTCGGGAAAGGTGCCTCACTCCGCTACCGCTGCGCTTGTCACAGGTTACTGTTCCCATTCGTAGTCCACGTGGATCGTAAAGTATGAAAAAGGTCAACAAATCAAAAAAATCGTGAAAAATGCATGTCAACCTTTTGACCTGTCAACATTGCACATGTCAACCTAATGAACCTGTCGACCTAGTGCATGTCAACCTTTAGTGTTCGACCCAATGCATGTCGATCTAATGCATGTCGACCTAACGACCGCAACCCTAAAAGACTTACCATGAATTGATGTGTTATACTGTATAGAAAGGTATGTTAATCATATAATCATACAGAGAACTGCACTGACTGCTGGATTTCTAGGAATACAGTTTACACAATGCACTATTTACAGCAGCCTAGATTACCTAGACAGTCTATGTTGCTAGTGTAAATCAGCCAATCAGAATAAATGTATGCTCCAGAACTCTTCACGCACCGAGAGTATAAGGCGTTCCTATACTGTAGCTTCTTTATTTTATTCTAATGTATTTTTATTTATTTGTTATTTTATTGATTTTGTTCACCAAGCAAAAGGAAGCAAGTGGAAAGATTTCATGGATCGAGCAAAGTTCCTGCCGTATGGTTCCTGACAGAGCCGTAGTGAGGGCATACCTACCAACCTTTCGACAATGAGGATCTGGACTTTTTGTGTGCATCCAAGAAGGGGGCGTGGCCTCACAACAGGGGGCGTGCATTTGCAGGAAGTGCTAATCCCATAAACCACGCCCCTGATTTTCGCAATGTTGGGGTATGCCCCCAGTCACTCGTTCCACGGGACAGCACAGCACCTATTAACTGCTGCTCTGCCAAGCACAGCAGCGGGTGCTAAAGGGCCTCTCAATCACTTCCCCCCTCTCCCGCATCTCATAGGTGAGATGGTGGGACAGTACCTGAAAAGCGGGATTGTCCCATCAAAATCAGGGCTGTTGGGAGTTCTAGTGAAGGTGGTGCTTCTGGTGCTGTTGTGCATGGTCTGTGCCCATCCTTCATTAGCAAGGAGTGGGTGGAGGTACAAAATTATAGATATATAAATGACGTGTGGGAGGGAAAACTGCACCAGATCATCAAGACATTTTAAATGGAGGGGTCTTCAAGACTAAAAATGCTCAAAATAACAAAAATATAAGTCATATAAGCACCATACAGAAAAAGCTGTTATGGGACTGAATTTAAGTCACAAAGTGGCCATGGTTTCGTTAAGCCATAGCAGCCTGATTTTCTACCTTACGCTGATGCATAGGGCTAATGCAAGGGTTTGTGCATCTGCAACGGGAAGCCCAAGCCTACTGATTTTACTCCAGCCATCACAATAGCCATCATTAGTATCTGCCCTTGCCCCGGGTGTGGTATGGAAGGTAGATAGTAACTAGGTTGACAGTGTCGAGGTTGACCACTATTGGTCGACAGTAACTAGGTCTACAGGGTCTCTAGGTTGATAGGGTCTTTAGGTTGACATGGTCTAGGTCGACCGGTGAAAAGGTCAACATGATTTTTTTTTTTTAAATGTTGGTGTCATTTTCTTCGTAGAGTAACCGGGAACCCCAATTAGTGCACCGTGTCTGCTCGCCACGCTTTGGGCAAGGTGCCTCACTCCGCTACCACTTCGCTCGGCACAGATTACCATTCCAATCATACTCCACGTGGATCGTTACGGATGAAAAGGTTTAAAAAAAGAAAAAAGTAATGTCGACCTTTTGACCTGTCGACCTAGAACATGTCGACCTAGAGACCCTGTTGACCTAGTTACTGTCGACCAATATTGGTCAACCTAGATAGTGTCGACCTAGTTACTGTCGACCTAGAGACCGGATCCCCCTTTGCTCCAAACCCATGCCAGGTGCAAGAGATCCGTCAGAAACAGGCATCCATTCCCATGCCATAAAAGGTATACAGAGAGGTGTATATTGTTAGACAGATGGAGACTAAGAAAGTAATCAGATGTGAAAAGGCACAAGCTGAGGAGGAAATGGCCCAGTCAGTGGGCAACGGAGGCAATACTTTTTAAGGTATATAAGCGAAAAGAGAAAAACAATATGTGGAATAATAATTCTGAAGACAGAGACTGGGAGTCTTGTTGAGGAAGACAATATAATAGCAGATCATCTCAATAATTATTTTTGCTCAGAAGGAGAAGGAGAAGGGAAGGGGCCACAGTTAAGTTGCAAGGACATTCATAAAAATAAGATAAATGAAAGTACATTTACAGAGGAGAAGGTCCTAACAGTAATCTCAAAATTTAAAGTGGATACAACAATGGGGTCAGATTGGATACATCCAAAGATACTAAAAGAGCTTAAAGCTGTGTTGGTAGCTACAAATCTCAGAATTATTCAACCAGTCACTAGCTACAGAAGTATTTCCAGAGACCTGGAAAAGAGCGAATGTAGTCCCACTGCACAAAAGTGGAAGCAGGAAAGAGACAAGCAATTATTGACCAGTGATCCTTACACCAGTAGTAGGGAAATTAATGGAAACACTAAATAAATCTTATCTAGACTTTAGTAACACTTTTGACACTACTCCACATCACAGACTGTTAAATAAACTTGAAAGTTTGGGATTGGATACGAAGATGATTGAAAGGATTTGAGCTTGGTTGCAGGATAGCAAACAGAGAGTTGTAATGAATGGAGTGCATTCACTGGAGGGAAATGTTACCAGTGGAGTACCCCAGGGATCTGTACTTGGACCAGTGCTTTTTAATATCTTTATTGGTGACATTGCAAATGGTATTGAAGGGAAAGTATGCCTTTTTGCAGATTACACACAGGTATGCAACAGGGTAGACATGCCAGGAGGGGTTAAACAAATGATTGATGAACTAGGTAGACTAGAGAAATGGTCTAGAGCGTGGCAATTATGGTTTAATGCCAAAAAATGCAAAATTATGCACTTTGGTCTCAAAACCCCAAAGGCTAAATATAGTATTAATGGCACTATACTAGAAATTACTGAAAAGGAAAGGGATTTAGGATTTACTATTTCAGGTGACTTAAAGGCAGGTAAGCAATGTAATAAAGCAATGAGGAAGGCTAGTCTGATTCTTGGCTGCATAGGGAGAGGAATCAGCAGCAGAAAGAAGTAATAATGCCACTGTATAGGTCATTGGTACGGCCTCATCTAGAATACTGTATTCAATTCTGGAGACCATATCTTCAGAAGGATAGTAATACATTAGAGACTGTACAAAGAAGGGATACTAAAATGGTGCATGGCCTACATCACAAAACCTACCAGGAAAGACTAAAATAGCTTAATATGTATAGTTTGGGGCAGAGAAGGGAAAGGGCGGACATGATAGAAAGTTTAAAATATATCAAGGGTTTTAACAAAGTACAGGAGGGAGATATTTTTTAAAAGAAGAGAAGTATTAGAACACACGGACATGTACCGAAACTGAAGAGAGGTAGGCTCAGGGGAAACTTAAGGAAAAATGACTTCACATAAAGGGTAGTGGACAAGTGGTATAGCCTCTCAGCAGAGGTGGTAGAGGCTAAGACAGTAGAGCAATTTCAACATGCATGGGATAGACATAAGGATAGCCTTACAAAGTAATAATGATCAAATAGGGTTTGAGGTAGCAATATGGTTTAAAAAGGGGCAGACTAAAGTAGATGGGAGAAGAGGTTCTTATCTGCAATCAAATTCTATGTTTCTATGTAACACTGGGATTATAGATCAAATCTGATTTCTCTAAAATAGGAATAGTCAACCGCATTTCATTGAACCTCAACTTCATCAGGGAACCTTACAAATTATTATCCATGTACAAAGATGTCTTCTTATTTTGAGCCAATTGAAGTATTGATGTTTACACTTTAAGAACTTTTCCTGTGTTGAGTGTTTCTCATAATTTTTTATGTTCATTTCTGGCTTATGGTCTTACAGGAGGAGCAGCTGGTTCTTCTGCAATAGGGTGGGAGGAGAGAAAATGGCATACAGCTAATAAAGAAAATACAGTACATGGGTGGTCAAAGGGGAGTAAATGGCACACAAATGATAAGTTTATATATATATATATATATATATATATATATACAGTATACTGTATATAGGGGAGGGTTAGGTTAGGCTATGGGAGGGGAAGGTTAGGGTTAAGCATTAGGGGAGGGTTAAGGTTAGGCGATGGGAGGGAAGGATTAGGGTTAGGCACTAGGGGGATGGTTAGAGTAAGGCTACAGGAAGGGAGGTTAGAGTGAGGCACTAGGGGAATAGTTAGGGTAAGGCTACAGGAGGGGAGGATATAGTCACTAGGGGGGTTGTGTTAGGCTACAGGAAGGGAGATTAGAGTGAGGCACCAGGGAGATGGTTAGGGTTAGACTACAGGAGGGGAGGATATAGTTAATCACTAGGGGGGGTTGTGTTAGGCTACAGGAAGGGAGGTTAGAGTGAGGCACTATGGGGATGGTTAGGGTAAGGCTACAGGAAGGGAGGTTAGAGTTAGGCACTAGGGGGATGGTTAGGGTAAGGCTACAGGAAGGGAGGATAGAGTTAGGCACTAGGGGGATGGTTAGGGTAAGGCTACAGGAAGGGAGGATAGAGTTAGGCACTAGGGGGATGGTTAGGGTAAGACTACAGGAAGGGAGGTTAGAGTTAGGCACTAGGGGGATGGTTAGGGTAAGGCTACAGGAAGGGAGGATAGAGTTAGGCACTAGGGGGATGGTTAGGGTAAGGCTACAGGAGGGGAGGGTTACGTTTAGGCACTAGGGGGATGGTTAGGGTAAGGCTACAGGAAGGGAGGCTAGAGTGAGGCACTAGGGGGATGGTTAGGGTAAGGCTACAGGAAGGGAGGCTAGAGTTAAGCACTAGGGGATGGTTAGGGTTAGGTTAAAGTGGGGGAGGGTTAAGGTTAGGCATCAGGGAGAGGGTTAGGGCTAGGCTATGTGAGGGGATGGTTAGACACTAGGGGGGAAGAGTTAAGGTTAGGCTGTGGGAGGGGAGGGTTAAGGTTAGGCTGTGGGAGGGGATGGTTAGGCACTAGGGGGAAGAGTTAAGGCTAGGCTGCGGGAGGGGAGGATTAGGGTTAGGAACTAGGGGGGAGAGTTAAGGTTAGGCTGTGGGACGGGAGGGTTAAGGCTAGGCTGTGGGAGGGGAGGATTAGTGTTAGGAACTAAGGGTAGGGTTAAGGTTAGGCTGTGGTAAGGCAGCTTAGGGTTAGGAGAGGGCAGGGAAGGTTAGGGTTTTGCACCAAGGAGAGAATTAGGGTTTGCAATACTCACCACTTGAAGCCCAGCAGAATCCACCAGAAGTCATCAGGACGTCACTGGAGCAGGAAGACACTGCTGGAGCCGCTGGATCCTTAATACCTGGAATGTCACCACTAGACCACCGGGGACATTTTGTCGCCATTCTAATCATTTAGACATTTCATCAGTGTCGACATAATTAATATCAGTTTGGTCAGTGTCAACATTATTTATTTATTTATTACCAGTTATTTATATAGTGCACACATATTCCGCAGCGCTTTACAGAGAATATTTGGCCATTCACATCAGTCCCTGCCCCAGTGGAGCTTACAATCTATATTCCCTATCACATACACAGACACATTCACACTAGGGTTAATTTTGTTGGGCGCCAATTAACCTACCAGTATATTTTTGGATTGTGGGAGGAAACCGGAGTACCCGGAGGAAACCCACGCAAGTACGGGGAGAATATACAAACTCCACACAGTTAGGGCCATGGTGGGAATTGAACCCATGACCTCAGTGCTGTGAGGTAGTAATGCTAACCATTACACCATCCTACAACATGCTGCATGTCGACACTTTGACCATGTTGACATGATGAATGTTGACAACATATACAGTACCACAAACTTTATTATGCTTCCAGAGCGTGTTGTATATTTTATACATATATACATATATATATATATATATATATATATATATATATATATATATGTATGTCTATTATGCATCTTCAGCTCCTGTTCTCTACACGGCCTCTATCCAGTTCCTGGCTGTCTTTATTAATGTCCCATGTGTGCTATCTCGTGAAATTAATCTAATGTGTAATTTTAGTAATAAGCGCCATTGTTCATAATTTTTAATCGACACAAATCAGCGTCGGCGGCTCTCAGCCCCTGGTGAATGTAATGACATCTGCAGACTGTGTAGCCAGTCGGTAACATGAAGCAGCTGCTCTGAGTGCAGGCTGTCACTTCCCAGCATGGGGCTGTAATGAAATATTAATGAACACGCTGGAAGTGCTTTCCCTCGTCGTTTTTAGGACCTGGCATGACAAAATAATGATAAGAGAAATGTGCACTGCCCCGGAAGGAACATTATGTATTGAAGCAGGATTTGTGTTTAATATACAGAATCGCAGGAATTGTCCGCCATGCGGGAGACTTTATGCACTCTTAAGGAGAAGTAAGGTGCCTCCTGCCTCGTTGCTAAGGAGTCCTCGTGGTTATACGTTGATCAGCTTGTTAGAGATGAGATTAATGTGAGGAGGTTGGGCAATGTGTATTTACAGCTAACCAGATACTTTGTCTATTCTGCATGTTGTTAATAAATAGGAGTTAAAAGGGTCTAGAAAATAGTTTCTTCTTCCTCAGTGACATAGAGCACAGGAATCTCCCCCCCCCTCTTCCCATCTGTGTTGGACCTGATGATGTGTGTGGTCACCATGACAACATGATGCAACTGTTTCCTTTTCATTTCCAAAAATTATTATCTTTTTTTATACAGAAAATGCACCAACCCAAGGGCCGGAGGGAGAGGGGGGGGGGGGGGGGGGGGGGTGGTGATAGGAAATAGAGGAGCATTTCAAACACTCTTCTCCATATTTGCATCCGAACAGCTGTATTGCGCAGTCGACTTTTGTTTGCGTAACCCAGAGTTGGCATTAGTAAGCAGCTGGTGCGTTCGAACGGGATCCGGTCTCTAGGTCGACCACTATTGGTCGACATTAACTAGGTCGACAGGGTTTCTAGGTCGACATGGTCTCTAGGTCGACAGGTCAAAAGGTCGACGTGAGTTTTTCACAATTTTTTTCTTTTTCTGAACCTTTTCATACTTAACGATCCACGTGGACTACAATTGGGAACGGTAACCTGTGCCGAGCGCAGAAAGGCACCTTCGCTCGCCATGCAAGGGGACACGGTGCACTAATTGGGGTTCCCGGTCACTCTACGAAGAAAACGACACAAAAAAAAATCATTTCAAAATCATGTCGACCTTTTGACCTGTCGACCTAGATCATGTCGACCTAAAGACCATGTCGACCTAGAGAGCCTGTCGACCTAGTTACTGTACTGTCGACCAATAGTGGTCGACCTAGACACTGTCGACCTAGTTACTATCTACCTTCCATACCACACCCATTCAAACATGGTAGAGAGATTAATCATACATACAGTAACTATCTGGTGTCTGCCTTCTTCACTCCTCACAACATCATCATCCTCTGTCACCGCTGCACCATAGTTTTATATGACACACGTCCCCACTGTGCTACAAACAATGGGCCTAATTCAGACCTGATCGCTAAGGTGCGTTTTTTGTATCCCTGCGATCAGGTAGTCGCCGCCTACAGGAGGAGGGGGAATCTGGTGTACAGGGGTGCGATCGCATGTGCAGAAGAGCTGCACAAACAGAAGCTTGTGCAGTCTCAGCACAGACCAGGACTTTCTCTTCCAGTGCGATGATCGAGGCCGTAGCGAAACCCTCCCTTCAAACGCCTGGTCCCTCCTACGTTCCTCTGGACACTCCCTGAAAACGGTCAGTTGCCACCCACAAACGGCCTCTTCCTGTTAGTCACCTTGCGATCGCCCGTGCAATCGCTTTTTACGCCCATCCGTCGGTTTTCACCAATGACCGGTGCAGTCGTCCGATGCGCCGGCTCATTGCGGTGTATATGCATGCACAGTACAGACCCGATTGCTCGCTGTGCAAAAATTAATTAGGCCTCATTAAGCATTGTGCCTCAAACGTTATTATTATAACTATTTTCTATTAGAATGTCAACATGTTCATAATGTCGACATGCAAAATGTAAGTGTTATGGTTAGACTTAAGGGTTAGGGATAGACTGTGGTTTAAGTTAAATTAAGCCCCCTGCTTCCCACTACTTCTCCCATCCTGCCCCTGCTCCATACTACTTCTCCCATCCTGCACCCTGCACTACTACTACTCCCAGCCTGCCCCCTACACTGCTACTACTACCATCCTACCCACTGCACTGCTACTTCTCCCATCCTACCCTCTGCACTGCTACTTCTCCCATCCTGCCGCCTGCACTGCTGCTACTCCCATCCTACCCCCTGCACTGCTACTTCTCCCATCCTGCCCCCTGCACTGCTACTACTACCATCCTAACACCTGCACTGCTACCTTTCCCATCCTGCCTCTGCACTGCTACTTTTCCCATCCTGCCCCCTGCACTGCTACTACTCCCATCCTACCCCCTACACTGCTACTTCTCCCATCCTGCACTGCTGCTACTCCCATCCTACCCCCTGCACTGCTACTTCTCCCATCCTGCCCCCTGCACTGCTACTACTCATAGCCTGCCCCATGCACTGCTACTACTCCCAGCCTGCCCCCTGCTTCCCACTACATCTCCCATCCTACCCCCTTCACTACTAAGTGTTATGGTTAGACTTAAGGGTTAGGGATAGACTGTGGTTTAAGTTAAATTAAGCCCCCTGCTTCCCACTACTTCTCCCATCCTGCCCCTGCTCCATACTACTTCTCCCATCCTGCACCCTGCACTACTACTACTCCCAGCCTGCCCCCTACACTGCTACTACTCCCATCCTACCCCTTGCCCTGCTACTGCTCCAATCCTTCCCCCTGCACTTCAACTGCTCCCATCCTGCCCGCTGCACTATTACTACTCCCAGCCTACCCCCTACACTGCTATTTCTACCATCCTGCCCCCTGCACTGCTGCTATTCCCATCCTGTTCCCTGCTTCCCACTACATCTCCCATCTTGCCCCCTTCACTACTACTACTCCCATCCTGCACCCTGCACTGCTAATACTACCATCCTAACACCTGCACTGCTACCTTTCCCATCCTGCCTCCTGCACTGCTACTTTTCCCATCCTGTCCCCTGCACTGCTACTACTCCCAGCCTGCCCCCTGCACTGCTACTTCTCCCATCCTACCCCCTGCACTGCTACTACTCCCATCCTTCCCCCTGCACTGCTACTGCTCCAATCCTACCCCCTGCACTGCTACTTCTCCCATCATGCACCCTGCACTGCTGCTGCTACTCCCATCCTATCCCCTGCACTGCTACTACTCCCAGCCTGCCCCTGCTCCATACTGCTTCTTCATCCTGCCCCCTGCACTGCTACTACTCCTATCCTCCCACTGCACTGCTACTACTCCCATCCTACCCCCTGCAGTGCTACTACTCCCATCCTACCCCCTGCACTGCTACTTCTCCCATCCTGACCCCTGCTTCCCACTACTTCGCCCATCCTGCCCCTGTTCCCTACTACTTCTTTCATCCTGCCCCCTGCACTGCTACTACTCCTATACTATCCCCTGCACTGCTACTACTCCCATCCTACCCCCTGCTTCCCACTACATCTCCCATCCTGCCCCCTTCACTACTACTACTCCCATCCTGCACCCTGCACTGCTAATACTACCATCCTAACACCTGCACTGCTACCTTTTCCCATCCTGCCCCCTGCACTGTTACTACTCCCAGCCTGCCCCCTGCACTGCTACTTCTCCCATCCTACCCCCTGCACTGCCACTACTCCCATCCTTCCCCCTGCACTGCTACTGCTCCAATCCTACCCCCTGCACTGCTACTTCTCCCATCCTGCACTGCTGCTGCTACTCCCATCCTATCCCCTGCACTGCTACTACTCCCAGCCTGCCCCTGCTCCATACTGCTTCTTCATCCTGCCCCCTGCACTGCTACTACTCCTATCCTACCCAATGCACTGCTGCTACTACTCCTATCCTACCCAATGCACTGCTACTACTCCCATCCTGCCCCCTGCAGTGCTACTACTCCCATCCTACCCCCTGTACTGCTACTTCTCCCATCCTGACCCCTGATTCCCACTACTTCGCCCATCCTGCCCCTGCTCCCTACTACTTCTTTCATCCTGCCCCCTGCACTGCTACTACTCCCATCCTCCCCCTGTATTGCTACTTCTCCCATCGTGCCCCATTCATTGCTACTACTCCCAGCCTGCCCCCTGCACTACTACTACTCCCATCCTACCCCCTGCACTGCTACTTCTCCCATCCTGACCCCTGCTTCCCACTACTTCGCCCATCCTGCCCCTGCTCCCTACTACTTCTTTCATCCTGCTCCCTGCACTGCTACTACTCCCATCCTCCCCCTGCATTGCTACTTCTCCCATCGTGCCCCCTGCACTGCTACTACTCCCAGCCTGCCCCCTGCTTCCCACTACATCTCCCATCCTGCCCCCTTCACTACTTCTACTCCCAACCTATCCCTTGCACTGCTACTGCTCCAATCCTACCCCCTGCACTGCTATTTCTCCCATCCTGCCCCCTGCACTGCTACTACTCCCATCCTACCCCCTGCACTGCTACTAATTCCAGCCTTCCCTCTGCTCTGCTACTACTCCCATCCTACCCCCTGCACTGCTACTAATTCCAGCCTTCCCTCTGCTCTGCTACTACTCCCATCCTACCCCCTGCACTGCTACTTCTCCCACCCTACCCCCTGCACTGCTACTAATCCCAGCCTTCTCCTGCTCTATACTACTTCTTCATCCTGCCCCCGGCACTGCTACTATTCCTATCCTGCCCCCTGCACTGATACTGCTACCATCCTACCCCCTGCTTTGCTACTTCTCCCATCCTGCCTCCTGCACTCCTACTATTACCATCCTACCACCTGCACTGTTACTTCTCCCATCCTGCCCCCTGCACTGCTATTTTTCCCATCCTGCCCCCTGCACTGCTACACCTCCCATTCTACCCCCTGCACTGCTACTACTCCCACCCTGCCCCCTGCACTACTACTACTCCCATTCTACCCCCTGCACTGCTACTACTCCCATCCTACCGCCTGCACTACTGTTTCTCCCATCCTACCCCCTGTGCTTCTACAACTCCCATCCTACCCCCTGCACTGCTACTTCTCCCATCCTACCCCCTGCACTGCTACTACTCCCATCCTACCCCCTGCACTGCTACTGCTCTCATCCTACCCCCTGCACTGCTACTTCTCCCATCCTACCCCCTGCACTGCTACTTCTTCCATCCTACCCCCCTGCACTGCTACTACTCCCAGCCTGCCCCTGCTCCATACTACTTCTTCATCCTGTCCCCTGCACTGCTACTACTCCTATCCTACCCCCTGTACTGATACTACTCTCAGCCTACCCCCGTACTGCTTCTACTCCCATCCTACCCCCTGCACTGCTACTACTCCCAGTCTGCCCCCTGCACTGCTACTGCTACCATCCTACTCCCTGCACTGCTACTTCTCCCATCCCACCCCTGCTACTTCTCCCATTCTGCCCCCTGCAATGCTACTACTCCCACCATACCCACTGCACTAAAACTACTCTCATCCTACCCCATGCACTGCAACTGCTCCCATCCTACCCCCTGCACTGCTATTACTCCCAGCCTGATCCCTCCTTTCCACTATCTTTCCCGTTCTGCCCATGGTCCATACTACTTCTCCCATCCTGCCCACTGCACTTTTACTACTCCAGTCCTACCCCCTGCACTGCCACTACTCCCATCCTACCCCCTGCACTGCTACTACTCCCAGCCTGCCCCGTACACTACTTCTACTCCCATCCTACCCTCTGCACTGCTACTACTCCCATCTTAACCACTGCACTGCTACTACTCCCATCTTACCCCCTGCACTGCTACTGCTCCCAGCCTGCCCCCTGCACTGCTATTACTCCCAGCCTGATCCCTCCTTTCCACTATCTTTCCCGTTCTGCCCATGGTCCATACTACTTCTCCCATCCTGCCCCCTGCACTTTTACTACTCCAGTCCTACCCCCTGCACTGCTACTACTCCCATCCTACCCTCTGCACTGCTACTACTCCCATCTTAACCACTGCACTGCTACTACTCCCATCTTACCCCCTGCACTGCTACTGCTCCCAGCCTGCCCTCTGCTTCCCACTACTACTCTCACGCTGCCTCTGCTTTCTGCTACTACTCGCAGCCTGCCCCCTGCTTCCCACTGCTACTCCCATCTTACCTCCTGCTCCACACTTCTACTCTCATCCTTCCCACTGCTTGTACCCTGCTACTCCCATCTTTCCCTTGCTTTCCACTACCACTCCTACCCTGTCCACTGCCCCGCACTACTAATTCCATCCTGCCCACTGCTTCCCACTCACATCCTGCACCCAGCTGCAGCGGGCTGTACGGTACTCCAACCAGCCCTTGCCCCTGGCCTAACTACAACCCCCTACATACCCGTTACCCACCCTACCCCCTGGCCTCTGGAACAATCCCTACCATCCCCCCACGGCTCTCTAGAGATACAGTGCCCCCCATCAGCCCCAGTGACATACACAGCCCACCCTACCCCCCGATCCCCTATACACAATACCCCAAACCCTTAGACATACACTATCTACCCTACCACCCCTACCCCTATCTCAGGGACATACACTCCCCACCCAACCCCCTGGCCCGTTAGATACAGTACCCACCACTCAACTCAGGGACATACATACTGTCTAAGGACTTTCTGGGGTGAGGAACTGTCTTATATCTCTATGTACAGTACATGTAAATTCTACAGCTTTGATAGTTATGAAAACTGGTATTTATAAAAACTGCTGTACATGATCCTGTGCAGAGTTATGCTGTTGTCTATAGCAACCAATCTGATAATACCCATCATTGGGGGTCATTCCGAGTTGATCGCTAGCTGTCGTTGTTCGCAGCGCAGCGATCAGGCAAAAAATCGGCACTTCTGCGCAAGCGTATGGTACGCAGTGCGCATGCGCGTCGTTCTTTCACAAAAGCCGACGTAGTTTTACACAAGGTCTAGCGACGCTTTTCAGTCGCACTGCTGATCGTTGTGTGATTGTCAGGAAGTGGGTGTTTCTGGGTGGTAACTGAGCGTTTTCAGGGAGTGTGCTGAAAAACGCAGGCGTGCCAGATAAAAACGCAGAAGTGGCTGGAGAAACAGGGGTGTGGCTGGCCGAACGCAGGGCGTGTTTGTGACGTCAAAACAGGAACTAAACTGTCTGCAGTGATCGCAACGTAGGAGTAAGTTTCAAGCTACCCTGAAACTGCACAATCTTTTTTTGTAGCAGCTCTGCGATCCTTTCGTTCGCTAAGCTAAGATACACTCCCAGGCGGCGGCGACATAGCGTTTGCACTGCTGCTAAAAACAGCTAGCGAGCGATCAACTCGGAATGAGGGCCATTGTTCTAGCATTTTACAAAAACAAGCAAATATTGGATTCGCTGCAGTAGGAAACACCACCTTTCCTGCAGTTTTCACAACTGTCCCTCAGCGATTTGTGTATGAGTAAAACAAAATATAAGTAAGTGGGCGCTGTTTAGGTTTAATAATTAATTATTCTAACGGCAGTCCACACACAGTGGATCTGGACATCCACCGACAATTAAATATAGAATAAAATAAAAGGAGTAGTATGGGCGCACAAAAATTAGAATGTTGATTCAAATGCTGGTTTAACAATTAACCATTTTATTACTCACAAAAAGTTAATATAAACATACTGTAAGTGTGAGATCAGTTTAAAAACAATGAAATTTATGACATGGAAACATTAAAATACTAGACAATTAGAGATGTGCACTTGAAATTTTTCGGGTTTTGTGTTTTGGTTTTGGGTTCGGTTCCGCGGCCGTGTTTTGGGTTCGACCGCGTTTTGGCAAAACCTCACCGAATTTTTTTTGTCGGATTCGGGTGTGTTTTGGATTCGGGTGTTTTTTTTTTAAAACACTAAAAAACAGCTTAAATCATAGAATTTGGGGGTCATTTTGATCCCAAAGTATTATTAACCTCAAAAACCATAATTTCCACTCATTTTCAGTCTATTCTGAATACCTCACACCTCACAATATTATTTTTAGTCCTAAAATTTGCACCTAGGTCGCTGGATGACTAAGCTAAGCGACCCTAGTGGCCGACACAAACACCGTGCCCATCTAGGAGTGGCACTGCAGTGTCACGCAGGATGGCCCTTCCAAAAAACACTCCCCAAACAGCACATGACGCAAAGAAAAAAAGAGGCGCAATGAGGTAGCTGTGTGAGTAAGATAAGCGACCCTAGTGGCCGACACAAACACCGGGCCCATCTAGGAGTGGCACTGCAGTGTCACGCAGGATGGCCCTTCCAAAAAACCCTCCCCAAACAGCACATGACGCAAAGAAAAAAAGAGGCGCAATGAGGTAGCTGTGTGAGTAAGATAAGCGACCCTAGTGGCCGACACAAACACCATGCCCATCTAGGAGTGGCACTGCAGTGTCACGCAGGATGGCCCTTCCAAAAAACCCTCCCCAAACAGCACATGACGCAAAGAAAAAAAGAGGCGCAATGAGGTAGCTGTGTGAGTAAGATAAGCGACCCTAGTGGCCAACACAAACACCGTGCCCATCTAGGAGTGGCACTGCAGTGTCACGCAGGATGGCCCTTCCAAAAAACCCTCCCCAAACAGCACATGACGCAAAGAAAAAAAGAGGCGCAATGAGGTAGCTGTGTGAGTAAGATAAGCGACCCTAGTGGCCGACACAAACACCGGGCCCATCTAGGAGTGGCACTGCAGTGTCACGCAGGATGGCCCTTCCAAAAAACCCTCCCCAAACAGCACATGACGCAAAGAAAAAAAGAGGCGCAATGAGGTAGCTGTGTGAGTAAGATAAGCGACCCTAGTGGCCGACACAAACACCGGGCCCATCTAGGAGTGGCACTGCAGTGTCACGCAGGATGGCCCTTCCAAAAAACCCTCCCCAAACAGCACATGACGCAAAGAAAAAAAGAGGCGCAATGAGGTAGCTGTGTGAGTAAGATAAGCGACCCTAGTGGCCGACACAAACACCGTGCCCATCTAGGAGTGGCACTGCAGTGTCACGCAGGATGGCCCTTCCAAAAAACCCTCCCCAAACAGCACATGACGCAAAGAAAAAAAGAGGCACAATGAGGTAGCTGTGTGAGTAAGATAAGCGACCCTAGTGGCCGACACAAACACCGTGCCCATCTAGGAGTGGCACTGCAGTGTCACGCAGGATGGCCCTTCCAAAAAACCCTCCCCAAACAGCACATGACGCAAAGAAAAAAAGAGGCGCAATGAGGTAGCTGTGTGAGTAAGATAAGCGACCCTAGTGGCCGACACAAACACCGTGCCCATCTAGGAGTGGCACTGCAGTGTCACGCAGGATGGCCCTTCCAAAAAACCCTCCCCAAACAGCACATGACGCAAAGAAAAAAAGAGGCGCAATGAGGTAGCTGTGTGAGTAAGATAAGCGACCCTAGTGGCCGACACAAACACCGTGCCCATCTAGGAGTGGCACTGCAGTGTCACGCAGGATGGCCCTTCCAAAAAACCCTCCCCAAACAGCACATGACGCAAAGAAAAAAAGAGGCGCAATGAGGTAGCTGTGTGAGTAAGATAAGCGACCCTAGTGGCCGACACAAACACCGGGCCCATCTAGGAGTGGCACTGCAGTGTCACGCAGGATGGCCCTTCCAAAAAACATTCCACAAACAGCACATGACGCAAAGAAAAATTAAAGAAAAAAGAGGTGCAAGATGGAATTGTCCTTGGGCCCTCCCACCCACCCTTATGTTGTATAAACAAGACATGCACACTTTAACCAACCCATCATTTCAGTGACAGGGTCTGCCACACGACTGTGACTGAAATGACGGGTTGGTTTGGACCCCCACCAAAAAAGAAGCAATTAATCTCTCCTTGCACAAACTGGCTCTACAGAGGCAAGATGTCCACCTCATCATCATCCTCCGATATATCATCGTGTACATCCCCCTCCTCACAGATTATCAATTCGTCCCCACTGGAATCCACCATCTCAGCTCCCTGTGTACTTTGTGGAGGCAATTGCTGCTGGTCAATGTCTCCACGGAGGAATTGATTATAAATCATTTTAATGAACATCATCTTCTCCACATTTTCTGGATGTAACCTCGTACGCCGATTGCTGACAAGGTGAGCGGCGGCACTAAACACTCTTTCGGAGTACACACTTGTGGGAGGGCAACTTAGGTAGAATAAAGCCAGTTTGTGCAAGGGCCTCCAAATTGCCTCTTTTTCCTGCCAGTATAAGTACGGACTGTGTGATGTGCCTACTTGGATGCGGTCACTCATATAATCCTCCACCATTCTTTCAATGGTGAGAGAATCATATGCAGTGACAGTAGACGACATGTCCGTAATCGTTGTCAGGTCCTTCAGTCCGGACCAGATGTCAGCATCAGCAGTCGCTCCAGACTGCCCTGCATCACCGCCAGCGGGTGGGCTCGGAATTCTGAGCCTTTTCCTCGCACCCCCAGTTGCGGGAGAATGTGAAGGAGGAGATGTTGACAGGTCGCGTTCCGCTTGACTTGACAATTTTCTCACCAGCAGGTCTTTCAACCCCAGCAGACTTGTGTCTGCCGGAAAGAGAGATCCAAGGTAGGCTTTAAATCTAGGATCGAGCACGGTGGCCAAAATGTAGTGCTCTGATTTCAACAGATTGACCACCCGTGAATCCTTGTTAAGCGAATTAAGGGCTCCATCCACAAGTCCCACATGCCTAGCGGAATCGCTCCGTGTTAGCTCCTCCTTCAATGTCTCCAGCTTCTTCTGCAAAAGCCTGATGAGGGGAATGACCTGACTCAGGCTGGCAGTGTCTGAACTGACTTCACGTGTGGCAAGTTCAAAGGGCATCAGAACCTTGCACAACGTTGAAATCATTCTCCACTGCGCTTGAGACAGGTGCATTCCACCTCCTATATCGTGCTCAATTGTATAGGCTTGAATGGCCTTTTGCTGCTCCTCCAACCTCTGAAGCATATAGAGGGTTGAATTCCACCTCGTTACCACTTCTTGCTTCAGATGATGGCAGGGCAGGTTCAGTAGTTTTTGGTGGTGCTCCAGTCTTCTGTACGTGGTGCCTGTACGCCGAAAGTGTCCCGCAATTCTTCTGGCTGGCCACCGACAGCATCTCTTGCACGCCCCTGTCGTTTTTAAAAAAATTCTGCACCACCAAATTCAAGGTATGTGCAAAACATGGGACGTGCTGGAATTTGCCCATATTTAATGCACACACAATATTGCTGGCGTTGTCCGATGCCACAAATCCACAGGAGAGTCCAATTGGGGAAAGCCATTCCGCGATGATCTTCCTCAGTTGCCGTAAGAGGTTTTCAGCTGTGTGCGTATTCTGGAAAGCGGTGATACAAAGCGTAGCCTGCCTAGGAAAGAGTTGGCGTTTGCGAGATGCTGCTACTGGTGCCGCCGCTGCTGTTCTTGCGGCGGGAGTCCATACATCTACCCAGTGGGCTGTCACAGTCATATAGTCCTGACCCTGCCCTGCTCCACTTGTCCACATGTCCGTGGTTAAGTGGACATTGGGTACAGCTGCATTTTTTAGGACACTGGTGAGTCTTTTTCTGAGGTCTGTGTACATTTTCGGTATCGCCTGCCTAGAGAAGTGGAACCTAGATGGTATTTGGTAACGGGGGCACACTACCTCAAGAAATTGTGTAGTTCCCTGTGAACTAACGGCGGATACCGGACGCACGTCTAACACCAACATAGTTGTCAAGGCCTCAGTTATCCGCTTTGCAGCAGGATGACTGCTGTGATATTTCATCTTCCTCGCAAAGGACTGTTGGACAGTCAATTGCTTACTGGAAGTAGTACAAGTGGTCTTCCGACTTCCCCTCTGGGATGACCATCGACTCCCAGCAGCAACAACAGCAGCGCCAGCAGCAGTAGGCGTTACACGCAAGGATGCATCGGAGGAATCCCAGGCAGGAGAGGAATCGTCAGAATTGCCAGTGACATGGCCTGCAGGACTATTGGCATTCCTGGGGAAGGAGGAAATTGACACTGAGGGAGTTGGTGGGGTGGTTTGCGTGAGCTTGGTTACAAGAGGAAGGGATTTACTGGTCAGTGGACTGCTTCCGCTGTCACCCAAAGTTTTTGAACTTGTCACTGACTTATTATGAATGCGCTGCAGGTGACGTATAAGGGAGGATGTTCCGAGGTGGTTAACGTCCTTACCCCTACTTATTACAGCTTGACAAAGGCAACACACGGCTTGACACCTGTTGTCCGCTTTTCTGTTGAAATACCTCCACACTGAAAAGCTGATTTTTTTGGTATTTTCACCAGGCATGTCAACGGCCATATTCCTCCCACGGTGTCTCCCCGGGTGCCTGACTTAAACAAACCACCTCACCATCAGAATCCTCCTGGTCAATTTCCTCCCCAGCGCCAGCAACACCCATATCCTCCTCATCCTGGTGTACTTCAACACTGACATCTTCAATCTGACTATCAGGAACTGGACTGCGGGTGCTCCTTCCAGCACTTGCAGGGGGCGTGCAAATGGTGGAAGGCGCATGCTCTTCACGTCCAGTGTTGGGAAGGTCAGGCATCGCAACCGACACAATTGGACTCTCCTTGTGGATTTGGGATTTCGAAGAACGCACAGTTCTTTGCGGTGCTTTTGCCAGCTTGAGTCTTTTCAGTTTTCTAGCGAGAGGCTGAGTGCTTCCATCCTCATGTGAAGCTGAACCACTAGCCATGAACATAGGCCAGGGCCTCAGCCGTTCCTTGCCACTCCGTGTGGTAAATGGCATATTGGCAAGTTTACGCTTCTCCTCCGACAATTTTATTTTAGGTTTTGGAGTCCTTTTTTTACTGATATTTGGTGTTTTGGATTTTACATGCTCTGTACTATGACATTGGGCATCGGCCTTGGCAGACGACGTTGCTGGCATTTCATCGTCTCGGCCATGACTAGTGGCAGCAGCTTCAGCACGAGGTGGAAGTGGATCTTGATCTTTCCCTAATTTTGGAACCTCAACATTTTTGTTCTCCATACTTTAATAGGCACAACTAAAAGGCACCTCAGGTAAACAATGGAGATGGATGGATACTAGTATACTTATGGATGGACTGCCGAGTGCCGACACAGAGGTAGCTACAGCCGTGGACTACCGTACTGTGTCTGCTGCTAATATAGACTGGATGATAATGAGATGAAATCAATATATATATATGTATGTATATATAATATCACTAGTACTGCAGCCGGACAGGTAGATAATATATTTATTAGGTAATGATGACTGATGACGGACCTGCTGGACACTGTCAGCTCAGCAGCACCGCAGACTGCTACAGTAAGCTACTATACTATAGTAGTATGTACAAAGAAGAAAGAAAAAAAAAAACCACGGGTAGGTGGTATACAATTATGGATGGACTGCCGAGTGCCGACACAGAGGTAGCTACAGCCGTGGACTAACGTACTGTGTCTGCTGCTAATATAGACTGGATGATTGATAATGAGATGAAATCAATATATATATGTATGTATATATAATATCACTAGTACTGCAGCCGGACAGGTAGATAATATATTTATTAGGTAATGATGACTGATGACGGACCTGCTGGACACTGTCAGCTCAGCAGCACCGCAGACTGCTACAGTAAGCTACTATACTATAGTAGTATGTACAAAGAAGAAAGAAAAAAAAAAAACCACGGGTAGGTGGTATACAATTATGGATGGACTGCCGAGTGCCGACACAGAGGTAGCTACAGCCGTGGACTACCGTACTGTGTCTGCTGCTAATATAGACTGGATGATTGATAATGAGATGAAATCAATATATATATGTATGTATATATAATATCACTAGTACTGCAGCCAGACAGGTAGATAATATATTTATTAGGTAATGATGACTGATGACGGACCAGCTGGACACTGTCAGCTCAGCAGCACCGCAGACTGCTACAGTAAGCTACTATACTATAGTAGTATGTACAAAGAAGAAAGAAAAAAAAAAACCACGGGTAGGTGGTATACAATTATGGATGGACTGCCGAGTGCCGACACAGAGGTAGCTACAGCCGTGGACTAACGTACTGTGTCTGCTGCTAATATAGACTGGATGATAATGAGATGAAATCAATATATATATATGTATGTATATATAATATCACTAGTACTGCAGCCGGACAGGTAGATAATATATTTATTAGGTAATGATGACTGATGACGGACCTGCTGGACACTGTCAGCTCAGCAGCACCGCAGACTGCTACAGTAAGCTACTATACTATAGTAGTATGTACAAAGAAGAAAAAAAAAAAAAACCACGGGTAGGTGGTATACAATTATGGATGGACTGCCGAGTGCCGACACAGAGGTAGCTACAGCCGTGGACTAACGTACTGTGTCTGCTGCTAATATAGACTGGATGATTGATAATGAGATGAAATCAATATATATATGTATGTATATATAATATCACTAGTACTGCAGCCGGACAGGTAGATAATATATTTATTAGGTAATGATGACTGATGACGGACCTGCTGGACACTGTCAGCTCAGCAGCACCGCAGACTGCTACAGTAAGCTACTATACTATAGTAGTATGTACAAAGAAGAAAGAAAAAAAAAAACCACGGGTAGGTGGTATACAATTATGGATGGACTGCCGAGTGCCGACACAGAGGTAGCTACAGCCGTGGACTAACGTACTGTGTCTGCTGCTAATATAGAGTCTAGACTGGATGATAAATTATTGATAATGAGATGAAATCAATATAATATCACTAGTACTGCAGCCGGACAGGTACTATATATATTTATTATGTAATGACTGATGACGGACCTGCTGGACACTGTCAGGTCAGCACAGCACTGCAGACTGCTACAGTAAGCTACTATAGTAGTATGTATAAAGAAGAATGAAAAAAAAAAAAACCACGGGTAGGTGGTATACAATATTATATATATATATATTATATACAATTATATATATATATATATATATTAAACTGGTGGTGATTGATTATTAAACTGGTGGTCACTTCAGGTCACGTTGCAACTTGCAACTAGTACTCCGAGGCCAAAGCAGACAATCACAAAATATATTATTATACTGGTGGTCAGTGTGGTCACAACAATGGCAGTGTGGCACTGACTCTGGCAGCAAAAGTGTGCACTGTACGTTATATGTACTCCTGAGTCCTGCTCTCAGACTCTAACTGCTCCCCACTGTCAGTGTCTCCCCCACAAGTCAGATAATACACTTACAGTCACACTATCTAATCTATAAATATCACTTCAGCAAGTAGTATAGTAGTATACAGTATAGTAGTACTCCTCCTAATAATGCTCCCCAAAATACTGTGTCTCTCTCTTCTCTAAACGGAGAGGACGCCAGCCACGTCCTCTCCCTATGACTCTCAATGCACGTGTGAAAATGGCGGCGACGCGCGGCTCCTTATATAGAATCCGAGTCTCGCGATAGAATCCGAGCCTCGCGAGAATCCGACAGCGTGATGATGACGTTCGGGCGCGCTCGGGTTAGCCGAGCAAGGCGGGAAGATCCGAGCCTGCTCGGACCCGTGTAAAAAAACATGAAGTTCGGGCGGGTTCGGATTCAGAGGAACCGAACCCGCTCATCTCTATAGACAATACTGTCTTATCCTGGATATAGTTAAAGTAGTTAGTTTGTAGACAGAATATTAGTAAAGACAGGCATAAATCAGCTGTTAGTTGCAGCAAATGATGTAAATATGCAGAAGCTCAGTTAGTAATAATACTAATAAAGCTGTTTAGTAAGGTGCTTGAGATTTACTGAATCGCTATACTTCACCAGATTCCCAGATATATATGGAATGTCAGCTTCAGATACTGTATACTGGTGAAGCTCTTATTGAAGATATTGGGGATCATTCCGAGTTGATCACTCTCTGGCGTTTTTTGCAGCGCAGCGATCGGGTTACTACTGCGCATGTGTATGCACCGCAATACGCAAGCGCGTTGTACGGGTACAAAGCGGATCGTTGCTGGGTGATGGATTTAACGAAGAATCTATTCGCACAGCCAATCGCAAGGAGATTGACAGAAAGAGGGCGTTTGTGGGTGTCAACTGGCCGTTTTCTGGGAGTAGTTGGAAAAACGCAGGCGTGTCCAAGCGTTTGCAGGGCGGGTGTCTGACGCCAATTCCGGGACCAAAAAGACTGAAGTGATCGCAGCGGCTGAGTAAGTCCAGAGCTACTCAGAAACTGCACAAAACTTTTTCTTCCCGCTAGGGTGCACAGGCGTTCGCACACTTGCAAAGTGAAAATACACTCCCCTATGGGTGGCGATTATGCGTTTGTACGGCTGCAAAAATTAGCTAGCGAGCGATCAACTCGGAATGAGGGTCTTTGTGCTGTGTGGATAGGCCCAAGGTAGGTGGAACACTGTGGGGGACAAGACAGTATTGTCTAGTATTTTAATGTTTCCGTGTCATAAATGTAATTGTTTTTAAAGTGAAATCACACACACTTATGTTTAAATTAACTTTTTATGAGTAATAAAGTGTATGAGTAAAATACAACTCTGTAATCCTCACTGACGGGTTGCCATGTCGACATCCGATCAAAAGAGTACAAAATATATGCAAATTGTATGACAAAGGAAATGCTTTTAGTGCTACTGCACATATTTATAAATGTTGCGCTTCGTATATATGAGCCAATGTGGTATTGTGTGTCTGCAATGGTGCAGCATTTTGCATTTCCCTTTCTGAAACATATGCACATAGTTATAATTAGTGTTAAGCCTGAAATACAATATAATATAATATAGTATTTTGAGTAGATAAATGCATGACAGAAAGTCCCACATTGCACCATGTACAGCCAGTGTCCCCATATCCCTCTCTATCAGACTATGGGGGCTTCACCAAAAAACATAAACACATTTAGTCTTCACCTTCCCCGTCCTTTCTTTCTCCGCTTTCTGAATGTTCTGATCTGTACAAGCGTTGCTATGTAATTGTGGGTGAGAGAGGCCCTTTGTGTCTCTGACAAATTCCTTTGCATAATATAATTGCCTAATACAAAACACCACTGTAATATCAACTATTCACAAATTGAATAATGTCACTGCAAAATCAGGAATTAAACTTCCTCTTGGGTATATATATTAACATATTTCCGCAGGGAGATAACCATCAGTTTGAATTGTAAATGTGGCCCCACTGGCCCAGGGGTAATTCAGACCTGATTGCAGCAGCAAATTTGTTAGCTAATGGACAAAACCATGGCCCTCATTCCGAGTTGTTCGCTCTGTAATTTTCTTCGCATCGCAGCGATTTTCCGCTAATTGCGCATGCGCAATGTTCGCACTGCGACTGCGCCAAGTAAATTTGCTAAGAAGTTTGGTATTTTACTCACGGCATTACGAGTTTTTTTCTTCGTTCTGGTGATCGTAATGTGATTGACAGGAAGTGGGTGTTTCTGGGCAGAAACTGGCCGTTTTATGGGTGTCTGGGAAAAACGCGGGAGTGGCTGGAGAAACGGAGGAGTGTCTGGGCGAACGCTGGGTGTGTTTGTGACGTCAAGCCAGGAACGACAAGCACTGAACTGATCGCACTGGCAGAGTAAGTCTCGAGCTACTCAGAAACTGCACAGAGAAGTCTTTTCGCAATATTGCAAATCTTTCGTTCGCAATTCTGCTAAGCTAAGATTCACTCCCAGTAGGCGGGCGGCTTAGCGTGTGTAATGCTGCTAAAAGCAGCTTGCGAGCGAACAACTCGGAATGAGGGCCATGTGCACTGCAGGTGGGGCAGATGTAACATGTGCAGAGAGAGTTAGATTTGGGTGGGTTATATTGTTTCTGTGCAGGGTAAATACTGGCTGCTTCATTTTTACACTGCAATTTAGAATTCAGTTTGAACACACCCCACCCAAATCTACTTCTCTCTGCACATGTTACATCTGCCCCACCTACACTGCACATTGGTGGTCATTCCGAGTTGATCGCAGCCAGCAACTTTTTTCTGCTGCTGCGATCAACTAGTCCACGCCTATGGGGGAGTATATTTTAGCTTAGCAGGGCTGCGATCGCTTGTGCAGTCCTGCTAAGCTAAAAACATTTCAAGCAGAAGTTGACCAGCCCTGGACATACTTACCCTGTGCGGCGATCCCTGCGATGCTGAAGCTGCTTTTGACGTCAGACATCCACCCTCCGTTCTGCTGGACACGCCTGCGTTTTCCTTACCACTCCCCGAAAACGGCAGCCAACGGTCCAGATCCGCCCTGGAACGCCTACTTCCTGTCAATCTTCTTTGCAGTCGGCTCTGCAACTGCTTCCTTCGGTAGACGCGACGTAAGCCGGTGACCCCTGTCACCGGGCAACGTCGCGCACTGCGGCCGCCGCGCATGCGCATTCCGTACCCGTTCACACCGCAGCAATAAACCGCTGCGTGCGAACGGGTCGGAATGACTCCCATGGTTTTGCCCATTAGCTAACAAATTTGCTGCTGCGATCAGGTCTGAATTAGGCCCACTGTCCTGTATGAGGTTAGGCTTAATACTCAGCAGAGAGTCCAAAGCACCTACTGGGGGGAGCATTGGGGTTTCCAGCCGCAGTTATGATCTGAGCGGGCAGCCAGCGGGTACAGAGTGCAGCTGGGCCGTGGTCTGCTCACCACTGGATGGAATCGCTGGCTTTCTGACCAGAACATTTTATAACTATTTCCAGTAGGTAGCAAGCGTCACAGGTTACAGAGGACGTCAAATTATAGAGCATGTTCCTTCCGTAAACGTGTGTAAGAAACTCTGACATTCAACCCCCCCCTCCCCCGCCGCAGCCTTACCCGAACTCTCCCCGGTGGTGTCTAACCTTAACCCGTCCCTCCCCGCAGCCTGACCCTAACCCCCTACCCCCTCCCACAGCCCAACCTTAACCCTCTCCGGTGGGCCTAATGCTAACACCCACTACCCGCAGCCTAAACCTAACCCTCCCATCCCTGCAGTATAACCCAATCCCCCCACACACACACACACAGCCTAACCGTAACCCTCCCCAGGGGCAGGGCAGGATCAAGGGGGGTGCGAAGTGGGCGACCGCCCCCCCCCTAACACAGTCATAGCTACGCCCACTTTTGAGCAGAAGAGAGCTCTCTGGGGAGAGCCTGAGGCAGAACGACGTGCTGCAGCTTATACCACAGCAGCACAGAGGAGCCAGGAGAGCAACGGTTACAGAGCATTTGCCCCTCACTTGCTGGTGTGTGGGTACTAGGGCTAATAAATACAATTACCCCATAGCACAGTCACATGTACATAGAACAAGCACAAAGCTCTATCTCAGTCTCACTCAAAAAGTTCAGTCAGAATTGAGAGAGGAGGAGTTAGGATTGCAGATGGGAGGAGTTGGGACTGTAGAGGGAGGAGTCAAGATTAAACAGTAAACCGCCCCCCCTAAAGAAAAGTCTAGATCCGTCCCTCCCCAGGGGTGCCTAACATCCCCCCCCTCCCACAGCAAAATAACATTAACCCACCCACCCCCCACTGCAGCCTAACCCTATGATCCCCCCACACCCAAAACCTACCCCCCCCCCACCCCGCAGCTTACCTCTATGCAGTCCTGGCAGACCTTCATATTGGACCCCGGAGCTGGCATTGTGTTCCACGTCAGAATCCCAGCATCGGTATACTGAGCAGTGGGATTCCCACTGCCGGGATCCCGAACACCAGGATCCTGACCAGATCCCCATTCATGTAAACAGTGAGTATAGACAGTGAGTATGGACAGTGAGTATAGACAGTGAGTATTGACAGTGAGTATAGACAGTGAGTATAGACAGTGAGTATAGACAGTGAGTATGGACAGTGAGTATGGACAGTGAGTATGGACTTGGGGATCTGTTTATCAATAATCGCATACTCACTGTGATCTGAGCATATCAGCACCTCAAATAGCATTACAGTACAGATGGAGCCTCGCTCATCTAGGCTTCTCTGCTGCACCTAGGTGCACCAAGGCTTATTAGCATAAGCCTGTCATCTGTTGTTCTCAGCTGCAATACAATACAGAGAGAACAATACAGCAGGGGATTAAGTCATTACAGCAGGGGATTAAGTCCAACTGCCCTGGCTCAGTTCTATTAAAGGGATAGATGAGCATGGCTCCATCTGTATGTGATAGTTAGCCCTGATGTTCAGTAACAATCTACACTCACATGCACGGGGGCTCTGAAAGGAGCATGTCCCTATGCTCTGTCTGTGCATGTGAAGTCTACTGACCCCCCCCCCCCCCCCCCTTCCCCCAAGCGCCATTGCCTGGGAGGATTCTGGAAGAACCCTCTGCTGGTCACTTATGTGATCTATAGCCCATAGGCTACAACAATAATGATGGGTTATGCATTAGTTTATCTGGTGCATTAAAAGAGTAATAAGGGGTAATAAGACTAAAGGAATACTATGAGTCTCTCCTCTCTCTCTTTAGCACTTTCTCCTCTCTTTCCCCATCTCTCTCATCTGTCTATATTGATATATATTATTTATTTATTAACAGTTTCTTATATAGCGCAACAAATTCCATTACGCTTTACAACTGGACACAATTAGAAGACAAAACCGGGTAAAAACAAACAGTCATAGAGGTAGGAGGGCCCTGCTCGCAAGCTTACACTCTATAGGGAAATAGGCATTGATACACGAGGATAGGTGCTATCGCATACAGTAGTTGTCCACCAGATTGCAAAGGTTCTTGGTGGGCTGCGTGATATCACATCATAGCAGTGATGAACCAGGGTCAGGAGGACGGGAGCGTGAAGAAAGAAAATATGTGAGGATAAGTGTGGACTGTACAGGGGGGATATCATTGGATAGGAAAGCTATGAAGGTAATGTGGGCGGTTCTGGAATTTGAGCAGAGGTGTATCTAGGAGTCCGAGCGCCCCTGGCAAAGTAAGGGACTGGCGCCCCCCCATATTTGTAATGGTGAAGGCTGAAAAAAGCGTGTGGCCACTCAATAGTACCCCAAATTCAAAATACACCACACAGTAGTGCCCATTACTCACATTACACTGCATTACATTCATCTAAGTGTAAAGAAATTATGTATTTTGGAAGGTGAATAGTCAGAAGGTATCTATAGCCATTATAGCGGTTTGTAGCACATACATAGTCAGTGCAGGGGCTATGTAGCCTCCAGTTACGGAATGAGCAAGAAGTCGGTAATGAATGGGTTGATAATTCTAGAACTTGGTATTACTAAAGGCAACAGGTAAAGAACAACAATTCGCAGCCATAATGTCAATTGATTAGGACAGGAGCCGAGCAGCTGATATACCCATGGCTGGCACGAGCAAAAAAAACTTTGGTAAGTGAATATGGGGTCTATTCATGAAGCAGTGAAAACTGTGGAGAAGTGAGCCTGTGGAGAAGAGCCAATCAGCACTGAAGTAACATTTATAATTTGCATACTATAAAATTTTACAGAGAAGCTGATTGGTTGCCATGGGCAACTTCTCCAGTGACTCACTTCTCCACTGTTTTCACTGCTTCATGAATAAACCCCTATATATTTTGGCGCCCCTTAGTGAAATATATTAGGGCATGGCTTCATATGGAAGGGGTGTGACCACAGAATAGTATCGTACCAATGCACACGGAGGGAGGCGGCAACGGTGGGCAGTGAGACAGGACGTTTATAGTTTACTTTTTATGGCACTGTGCAGCAGGCAACCCCCTCCTCTCAGCCAACAGCTGCCTAATCACCAGCAGCAGGCACATGGCACAGAAAGTACACAGCAGGCACTCACCTCAGACTGGGAGCAGAAGCATAGTGCCCAGCAGAGCTCCTATGTTCTTTCCGGCCATGTGACCCTCCTCCCTAGCTTCGTCCACTCCGGCTCTCTCTGTCGTAGGTACATACTTGTGGGCAAGGTGATAGACGTGTGCGGTCATCCGTGCATTACAGTGCTGACTGCGGGGCTTATTGCAAACATGGATGTTGTGCAGGGACTCTTCTAGCCAGTAGGTCACCGTTCCTCCCGGACTCTGCCTGCAGTGGTATCCTGCCGTCTCCCCTCACAGAACCCGCCCAGCACCGACTCACTCTCTTCCCTGCGTCTGCACTCATTCTCCCCCTGCACCTTCACTCTCTCCCCAGCACCTACACTCACACCCTGCACCTGCACTCTCTCCTCTGCACTCTCTCCCTTGTATCTACACTCTCTCCCTGCACCTACAGTCTCTCTCTTGCACCTGCACCTCACCCTGCGCCTACACTCCATCCCCTGTGCCTGCACCTACATTCGCTCCCCGACACCTACATTCTCTCCCCTGTGCCTTCACTCCCTCCCCTGTGCCTTCACTCCCTCCCCTGTGCCTACAGTCCCTCCCCTATGCCTGCACTCCCTCCCCTGTGCCTACAGTCCCTCCCCTATGCCTGCACTCTCTCCCCTGTGCTTGCACTCTCTACCCTTCACCTCATCAGACCTGGTGCTCTTTGCAGCTGCATACTCTGCCTAATGGTAGAACCGGCCTTTGATACTGTATTGCACTCTGAAAGCAGGGACATAGTAAAGGTGGGTACACACTGGCCGATATATCGGGCGTTCTATTGAACGGCCGATATATCGCGGGTCTGTCGGCCAATGTGTATGGCCGATATGTCTGTGAACTCCGCCGTTCACAGACATATCGCGTCGGCCATGCTGCACAGCCTACAGCCAATATATCTGCCGATATATTGGCGCATCGCTGTGTGTGTACGGGCGACCAGCCGGCCGCCCGTACACATGCTGCGGTGGCCGGCGGTGATTGACAGCTGAACTGGGTGGATCGGGCAGTGTGTATGCACAGCTCACTGCCCGATCCATCCATAGATATATCTGCAGACCAATTGATCTGCAGATATATCTATCAGTGTGTACCCATCTTAAGACATGGCTAATAAAGAATAAGAATCTATGATTGCTTAGAAGCAGGTAATACAGAAAGGGGCTTGCCTGGGCTGTGCAATGGTCAGTGTATAAACTGTGTAAAACCAGGTATCTCAGGCTTGGAACTCCCACTCCACCCATCATTATCCCCCCTCCTCAATTCCCTCCAACCCTCACTTGCAGATCCGTCTTAACAGCAGTATAGGCCCCTGGGCACAGCAATGCACTGGGCCCTCTATCCATCCTTCAGAGGTAGGGATTTGGGGTGCTATCAGCGGCGGTAGGGGGTGTTCTATCTTCTGCTCACATGTAGGACCTGGAGCAGTCATTTCCGCTAATTACTCCTTTACTGCACAGATGGGGCTAAACTATAGAAGGGGGCATTGGGCTGAATGAAGAAGCCCTGGTACATGACTTCCAGGGTGGAAGGGGGTGTTTAATACGTAGGGGAGGGTGTATAGTGGAGTGGGCTTAATATTCATCATTTTCCGGTGGAAGGGCAGCTTGCTTGACTGCAGATATCTCAAGTTCCTGAAAACAGATTTCTTAGCTTTAATTGAATAAAAAACGAGAGAGTCCCACCTTTCTGGCGGTATTTGGGACTTAGGTATCAGAGCTCAGGAGCCAGAGCAATTCACCAACGAAAATATACTGTAAAACTGCATATTAGGCTTGTGGAGCTGGAGCAAGGACAAGCTGCTTGAAGGCTGATATCTCTGGTTCTGGGCATAACAGAGACAAGCTGCCAGTGTCCACCAAAAGGGTAGAGTCTCAGCTTTTGTTATATACCATCAGAAAAACTCTAAGTCAGACAGAACTTGAGATATCTGGCTGGGAAGAGCAATTAACAGGCTTGGATAGGGACCACTGCTTTCAAGTTGAATATCTCCGGTTCCCCAGGGCCGATTTTCAAAAATCTGGTACCCCTGGAAAGAGGGGACCCTCAGCTATCAACATAGGGCCCTTATACTCTTGGGTCCCTTGGGCAAGAGCCCATTGAGCCCATATGAAAAGACGGCCCTGCTCACTTGCATTTACTATCACCAGCAACATCCTGTCCTGACAGAACACACTGCACCCGCCACCGTGACCAGATCACGCCCGGCCAGAACGATAACAGTTTTCTCGTAACCCCTTCCCTGCCAGGCAGCACAGACTATGTGCTCACGTCCTGACTAGTAATAAAGCAGTTTACGAGGAAAAGGTCGCACAAGTCATTTGTTATTTGTGTGAAGACCCCCTTTATTTCCAATTGTTATCACAGTAGTATTAATCTGTAGCGGGGGGGGTGCTACCTAAGGCAAAAAGGAGTTATATGTACAAACAAAAGAACACAGAATTGCCTTATGATGGTGCACATGGATTCTTATAAAACGTAACTTTTAATTTGTGAATAATGAATAAAAACTTGCGAAATATTTAAAAAAACAGATACTAGTGAAAAGATAGGAAAAGGTGTTTAAAATATGGCCCCCTGCGCACTGGTCAGCCGCCAGTAACAAATATATGTATGTATAATTATTAATTTATTGTATCATATTGCCATAATATCCGTATCAACTTGTGTTAAGCACATGAAATATTAGAGTCATTCAGTCAGTTTAGATACATATCGCACTGTTATGCCTGCAAGTGATCTCTTTTAAAGGTGTGTATGTATAAATACACCCTAAGACCCCTTTCACATCGCACAAATAACCCGGTATCGACACGGCATATTGCCGTGTCGAACCGGGTCCGTGTGCGATGTGAAAGGTCCTTTGACGATTTAGCGGGTCGCCTGACCCGGTAATTCAACCTTGTAAAAAAGAAGGGTTTTACCCGGGTTGATTACCGGGTCAGGTGCGGTGTGAATGGGAGCCGTGTCGATGCGACACGGTTCCCATTCACAGCATAGGCAGAGGCGGCGCAGGAGATGAGCTCATCTCCCGGCGCCGCCTCCACCCCCGCCCCTGCTGCTGCTGCTCCATCCGCTGCTATGGCATCCGACCCGGTATATTGCCGGGTCGGAAAGCCAGCAGCGAAGCGCAAATGCCGGATCCCACCCGGTAAGTACACGTTTGTCTTACCGGGTAGGATCCGGCATTTGCGGTCTGAATGCGGTATTAGTGTGTTACATACTATAATGAAGGGCAACTCTGTATAATCAGAGATAATGCTATATGATTAACTTTATATGCCCATTGCTTTTGATAACTGAGAAGAAAGATCTCTAAATTCCGTTCAAGTGTTTTGTAAAAAAAAACAGTTATATTACAAATTCGGGCACTGTATCCCCTGTCTCTATAAACCAGTTAGTCTGTGGAGCCCATTATGCGCCTCTGCTTGAATCATTATTCATGTGATACTTTCTCAAATGATCTATTATTTATATTTGTCTGATATTTCTCATATATCAATTGATATGCTGGGGTAAGTATCAGTGGCGGTTCTTGCCACGGGCAAGCGGTACTTTTGCCCGGGGCGCCGCCTTCCGGAGGGCGCCGGCGCCATCCGGAGGGCGCCACACCAGGGCAAGATCCGCCACTGTGCCTCCCGTAGTGCCCTGCTGTGCCCCCCCCCCCGCTTTGGAGGGAACCAGACGCGTAGCGTCTAGTTTCCCTTCATGGAGAGGACCTTAGTTGTGCAGTGCGCGATGACGTCATCGCGCACCGCACAGCAAAGGTCCTCTCCATGAAGGGAAACTAGATGCTACGGTCTAGTTTCCCTTCGTCTAGAGGACCTTTGCTGTGCGATGCGCGATGACGTCATCGCGCACCGCACAGCATAGTGGCACAGACACTAGGGGTCATAATTGACCTCTAGTGTCTATGCTGTTCTATGGGAGAGACGTAATAACGTCTCTCCCATAGATCGAAGAGAACAGAAGAGAGGAGGAGAGGAGAAGAGCGGCGCCGCCGGCGGAGGGGGTCTGGATCAGGAACGGGATGGTAAGTATACTTTTTATTTATTTTTATTTTTTCTTTCAGCGCGCTGACCACGCCCCCAATCGAAGCCACGCCTCCCATATTTTGCCCAGGGCGCCACAAATCATAGAACCGGCCCTGGTAAGTATATATGGGTATGGCAGTGCTCTTGATGTTATTCTGTATCAATAATGAGATACTTGAATATAATGACTGTAATTGCCTGATATTGGGGGTACAGTACAGTATAATATTTGATATTCCTTATTGAAACACTGTTAGGTGCCAATTGCCTTTAAAAACTGAAAAGAGAGATCTCTTAAATTCATTCAAGTGTCTTATAATGAACCTGTTATATTTCAAATGCGGACACTGTATCCCCTTATACCTATATCGTAATGAGCAATTATTTTACTTCTCCCAGCTCTAATAATGCACAGGCATATGCTTATTACTTCAGTGTTTGCCCTGTATGCTGTCTGGCCATACAATGTTGCCAGATCATGAGTTCTTTTCACTCGCAGAAATAAACACTTTAATATGCTGGAACTGATGTGTGTAATTGTATCAGTTCACAGGTGTTAACATATCACAGTGACTTTATAGAGAGGATACAGTGTCCTGTGTCAGGACTATATTGTAACAAAGTGTCAGTGTTGCCTGTTCACCACGCTGTGCTCTGGCTCCCCTATACTGAGTTACAGAGCAGGTGTTCTTTCTGCCTCAGCATTCGTTTTTACATTATTTCCTGCTACCCAGCGTATTGCCACTGCACTTAGTTCCACAGTCTGCTATTCTAATAATAGCGAGTCACAGTGACTTTCTCTAGGAAAAAATAATATTGGCTGCTGTGTATCATAAAGTGCTATCTGCCACTGTGTGTTAATGACTGTCGCTGTATATGTTTACATATTGTTAGACAGTGCTGTAGATCTGATATCTAAATATACATTACATGCTGTCTGAATAACATTGCATAATCTAATGCTGCATTCAGATCGCAAATGCCGGATCCTACCCGGTAAGAGAAACGTGTACTTACCGGGTGGGATCCGGCATTTGCGCTCCGTTGCTGGCTTTCCGACCCGGCAATATACCGGGTCGGTTGCCATAGCAGCGGAGGGCGCAGCAGCAGGGGCGGGGGCGGAGGCGGCGCTGGGAGATGAGCTCATCTCCTGCGCCGCCTCTCCCTATGCTGTGAATGGGAGCCGTGTCGCATCGGAACGGCTCCCATTCACACTGCACCTGACCCGGTATTCAACCCGGTAATAACCCTTCTTTTTTACCGGGTTGAATTACCGGGTCAGGCGACCCGCTAATTCTGAAAAGGAGCTTTCACATCGCACACTGACCCGTTTCGACACGGCAATATGCCGTGTCGATACCAGGTTTTTAGTGCGATGTGAAAGGGGTATTACTCTCTCCCAAGATCAGTGCTAGAAAATCATTGCATGTGCATGAACTGAATGGCGGATGCCACGTGCGCAGGGACGCCAGCCTGACGCATGTTTCGCAAAAGCTTTCTCTTAAGGCTGCTCTGTAACTCAGTATAGGGGAGCCAGAGCACAGCGTGGTGAACAGGCAACACTGACACTTTGTTACAATATATAGTCCTGACACAGGACACTGTATCCTCTCTATAAAGTCACTGTGATATGTTGTCTGAATAGGTGAGTTTTCAGGGAACGCTTGAAGGTTTGGAGACTAGAGGAAAGTCTTATTGTACATGGTAGAGCATTCCACAGAGTGGGTGCAGCCCGAAGGAAGTCCTGTAATCATGCATGAGAACAAGTAATGAGTGTGGGTGAGAGACGTAGATCTTGTGCAGAGCGAAGAGGTTGGGTTGGGAGATATTTTGAGATAAGTGAAGAGATGTATGTTGGTGCAGTTTTGATAATAGCCTTGTATGTAAGAAACAGTATTTTATATTGAATATGGTAGAATACAGGTAACCAATGGAGGGACTGATAAAGTGGGTCTGCAGACGATGAGCGTCTAGCGAGGAATATTAGTATCGCAGCTGCATTCAGAATGGATTGTAGTGGTGAGATGCAGGGGAGACAGCGCTATGCTGTGCCCTGAGAAAGGAAGGGGATGGAGGAGTGGGAAGGGGGGGTTGTGGATCCGGGCCCCTCAGCATCCCTGGCCCAAATAATTAGTTCCCACCACCACTACCCCTCTTGGCGCCAGTGTATTGTGTGCATGTGTTGATATAGCAGAGTTATATAGGCACACACCAGCACATGACTCAAACTATGAACAGTCCAGTTACTGTACTTAACCAGTGGTGTGGTTTATTGATAGATAGCAGGTAGAGCCGTACTCACTGTTACATGTACATTGGTGATGGAGCGTAGCTTGTGGGGTTTTATACAGCTCACCAGTCGGTGAGTGTATACTGCAAACAGGTAGTGGTGCAAGGATGCTGGAACATGCTGTGGATTGCAAGTAGGAAACTTCTGTCTCCCATCATGTCACACAATACAGTATCAAGACAACATGGTAACTGCACATGCTCAGATGAGATCTCAGCAGCCAGCTTGGGATAGGGCATGGCGCCTCCTGGAGAAAAGGAAGACTGTGCTGTATCACAATCCCATATATATATATATATATATATATATATATATATATATATACAGTATATATGAGAGATATGACAGAGGGAGAGATTTGTCAATAAACATTTATTAAAAAAGAAAAATCCAGACTGGTCTACCTGGAGACATAAGTCACCCATATGTTTTATTATTACGCAAACTAGTACCATATACCTAGAAATAATGACACGGACAACTGTATACATTGGAAAAATGGAGGTCACAGCCAAATTTATTAAATTCGAATCAGAATTGGAAATATTAATCACCGGTGGCAAAAAAGCAGTGCCAACTCGGCCATGGCTTAAAACTTTTGAATCTTTAAACAAATGGGGCGGAGTTTCCGCCCCCTGCGCAATCCGTCCTGGGTAGAACCATCTCCCCTTAATTAGCACAGTGCTGGTCCCTCCTTAAGATGGTGACCTGGTCCTCCCCTGAGGTAGTGACCGACTCGCCTTTACTCAAAGGGGAAATGCTAGCCAAGCTCTGCTGCGCTAAATTAAGCCGCCGAATAGCACTGCTTTCCGCCAAATTCGAAGGCTCCAGACTACGAAAACCGCCACCACAAACCTAACACCTCAAACCTCCTTTAAGCCCTTCAATAAGGCTGTGACAAATAACTCCAAACCACTCTCAGATAAATGCACCCCATCTAACTTATATAAATTTTCCTTCTCATAACATAAATCTGGGTGCTTAACAACTTTTCCCCCCCAAGCTAATAACGTATCTGGAGGTCGTGGCATTGAGCTTCCTTCTCACCTTAACTAAAGCCGCTCCCCCTTGGGTGCCCCTCCAAAATCTATGCGGTACCACTTCCGACCACACAACCTTAACCAACGGCCAATGCTCCATGATTAGTTGAAAATCCTTTTTTATGGTGTTAATAAGTTCAATACCCTTACAAGTACCTAAATCCTTGCCTCCTAAATGTATCAACAAACAATCGGGGGCACTTCGCTTCTCTTCAAAGTCCCAGAGCACGCTCAACAAGTTGCTCCATCTCAGTCCCCTTAAACCTATTCACCTCACTTCAAAGGGGAATGACTTGGACATCCTGTGCCTACTGGCCCAATAAACATAGGAGTGCCCCACAACCCACGACCAACTTGATAATGTCAAAAAACCTGTAGAAAAAACAGCAACAAAGAAAATTATATTTAATATTACTATAAGTCAACCACACTGCTAAAACAGGGAAGGATAAAACTTAGTTGTTTAGGCGGCCTAGATGGAGGTGAATGACACCAAACCTTAAAAATGTTGTGAGGAAAAAGGTGAAAAGAACTCCAATCCCCCTTTAATGGCGGGTAGCTTATGGGCCTGGGATTCAAAAACAACAAACTCGCAGGACGCCTCTAGGAATGCAACTTATCACCCCTAATATAGCTCTTGTAAGCATCTGACATCCACCGCCCTAACCTCTTAATCTCTTCACTGGAAGAACCTGTCGATGCCGCGCAAGTCGCTGCACCTATCCTAAAAGAATGGGTCCCATAACTCTCTAGCGGAAGGTCCAATGCTATCAAACACCTATTGAAAACACTTGTAACTTGAAATTTAGATAAAGGATTAAGATCACTATGGAACAACCATTGCTCCCCCCCTTTCGGATGAATCCGGCCATAAGCCTCTGCTAATCTTAAACTGCAAATGCTCGGCTCCGAATGCATAGGAACAGAAATCCATTTACCTTTCCCAAGTTGATCCGTTTTGGAACAATGTATTTTAATAAGCAGCTTCTTGTTCTTAAACACTACATTATTCAACAATATACCTGAATCAACTGAACTTTTGCTTTTTGTAACTAACTCACCTAATCTTAAAGCACCAAAAAAAGCTACAGCAAATGCTAAACTAAAAAGGGTAACCTCAAAATCTCCTATCGCAATACCCGAAACGGCGATAATTAAATCCTTCAACAACTCGATGTCAATTGGCCTACGCTCATCGCTTACATTTGCTTTTTCCTTAGCCCAACCCCTCAAAGCCTTTGACAGAATAAAGGACTTAGCTGGGTCGATCAACCCTTCTAAACGTGAAAAATATGAAATTCCTGCCAAAGCACCTGACATAGCCAATTTAGAACGACCCCTCTCGTGCCATAACCATACAAACTCTAACATAGCATCGTGCATACTCTTACCCTACCTCCAGAATTCAAGTACGACTGCCAATCATTCCAAGCTGCAGAATACGATCTCAAAGTTCCAGGGGCCAGTGCCTTCAACGCTAAAGCTTTCATGCCGGTTGGATGATCTGCCATACAAATTCAGGACAAGACAAACCTTCCACTTTAGCTGCTGGAGCTAATGTTCTAAATCTATCCCATTGAAAATGAGACAAAGCATCCGCTATCTCGTTCTCCACCCCAGGGAGATGCCTAGCATTCAAATCTATATTCAACTGTAAACACCTAAAGGTTAAATGCCTTAACAACTTCACAGCATGCGAACACGAAGACTTTTGATTGTTGGTCGCTTGAACCACCCCCAAATTGTCACACCAGAATAGAATCCTCTGATTCCTAAGTCTAACACCCCATATCTCAACTGCAACAATGATTAGAAAAAGCTCAAGCAAAAGCATACTATTAGTAAGCCTCCTTGCAAGCCATTCCTCAGGCCAAGCTTCCGCACACCATTCTCCTTCAAAATATGTGCCGAAACCTAACGACCCTGATGCATCTGTGAAAAATTGCAGCTCACGATTATTTACTTCCTCGTGCAAGCAAATGCGTACCACATTAAACTCTCTCAAAAATTTTAACCAAACCTTACAATCCTCCTTCAAATCTAATGAAATACTAATAAAATGGTGTGACTTCTTAACCCCTGCGGTAGCTCTTTCCAATCTACAACTATGGGGTACATTTACTAAGCAGTGATAAGAGCAGAGAAATGAGCCAGTGGAGAAGTTGCCCATGGCAACCAATCAGCACTGAAGTAACATCTATAATTTGCATACTATAAAATGATACAGAGCTGCTGATTGGTTGATGGGGAAATTTCTCCACTGGCTCACTTCTACACTCTTATCACTGCTTAGTAAATGTACCCCTAAAAATCTCACCCATCGGAATGACCCTGCATGAAAAAATTCAATAACCCAAGAAGTGACTGGACTTGCTTCAAATTCATCTTTTTTGCAGAAATAACATTTTCTAACAAACTCCTTAAATGATTCACTTTTTCCACTGGCAATCTACAAAGGCCTGCCTCAGTACCAATTTCTATACCCAGATAAGATAAACGGGTCACAGGTACTCCCATAACTGAAAAAAGGGCTTGAACTGAAAAAAGCAATTCATGGCATAATGAGCTACCTGCAGGACCTGCCAACAAAAAGCCATCCAAATAATGGGCGACTCCTAACTGACCAGTGCCCGCCTGCACACACCACTGCAGAAATGAACTAAAACATTCAAAATAAGAAGACGAAACTGAACAGCCCATAGGCAAACATCTATCTACAAAAAACTGACCATCCAGCTTGAAACCCGTATATTTAAATGAATCAGGATGCAGCGGCAACAATCTAAAAGCTGATTCTATATCCACCTTCGCTAACAGCGCGCCCAAACCAAAATCTTGAACCGTAGCAACAGCTTCTTCAAAAGAGCCTTGTTTATTGAGCCCCCTTCCGGGTAGGAAAGGTGCTGAATTATCCTAAATTTTCCCGGCTCCTTCTTTGGAACTACACCCAATGGTGAAACACAAAATTCAGCTAAAGGCTGACTTTTAAAAGGGCCACACACACGCCCTAAAGCAGCTTCAGCCGCAATCTTAGCTCTTACAATTTCTAGGGAAACCTTTAGCTGGTTTAAGATTCCTTCTGGCTAAAACTAAAACGGGCCTTACTACTGGTAAATTGAAACCGAGTTTAAAACCTTGTAATAAAAATGCCGCCTCCTCTCTAAGAGGATAGCGACCCAACCACTGTTCTAAAACTTCTACATTCACTGGTGACTCCGCTTTATCTAGGAGCGGCTCTCTGTTCCCCTCTACCCGCTAACTGGACTGCGACCTCCTCCACACAGCATACAGACGTGCCTATATCGACACGTTGTCCCCCTATTACATTACGTGTTATTAAACACGTAGCAGTTTCCCTCTTCCTGCCGTGTTAAACCCTGGTCTGACCTGAAAGGGCTGCCTTCGACCCGTCTGTTCCGTGAAAGGCCTATTGCTTTGAGTCACCTGTAACCATACCTCTACATCTTTAGAACCTAAACTCAAAATTCTCTGGCCATCCTGCTTTTCCTGAATAATTCATCGTATTGACGCCAAACATTGTGCCTAGCCGTCAGATACATATTATGTACCAGATGAAAATACTTAAAAACTTTCAAAAACTCTGATGGGCGAGACTCTATATAGCAGGCCGCAAATATATAAATCCCCGCAAGCCAGTTAGGATAACTCCTCCTTGACTCCGCAGCAGCCGGCCCCCCAGCCTTTGCTGTATCCAAAGCTTTTTTTTAGCATCATGCGTAATCGCAAACATGTCTACAAAGCGGCCTTTCTGTATTCTTTCCCTAACCTTAGACCTAACTCCTCTTAATATTGCTGTATTCGCACAATGTACGCTATCACCGGTCGCATCAGAAGCCGAGCTGCCCGCTACGCTACGCCCTCCCTTTGAACCTCTACGTTTCCCGCTAAGATGCTGAACGAATGCCCGCAAACATTTGCGTGGATTCTCCAGCGAACTAAACGTTTCAGATGATTCATCAGAATGAGAAAAAATTGCGCTAAGCTGAACTTCTGAATTTTTCTCACCAGTTCCACGTCTTCTGCGTCCTCTTGTCCCACGTTGCGCAACGCGCCTGTCACAGCTTGAATTGATGATTGCTGATCAAGTGAAACCGCACCCGCTGCCGACGTATCCATCGAAGCTGTATGAGAGGTTAAAACCTGCGGGCTCAATAACTACTTCCTGCTTGACCAGCCCCATCTGACCCGCCGATCACGACCAATGGTGCCCGTGCTTGAGAGTGCATGGGTGGAAGATTCCCCGCCGACTGCCGTGGTGACGGAGGTCTGGCCAGTGGAGGAGCTTGGGGCAGGGGCGGCAGCCCTACCTGATGAGCACTTATCAATTGATTAGGCGCAGACTGCAACCAATGTCCATATTGACTGCCTGCCTGCCTGCGGGGGGGGGGGGTGAAAATTGCATAAACTGTGGGAAAGCATAGGGTTGATATAAATGACCTAAATGCTGGGGAAACTGAGGGTTAAAAAACTGTTGCTGCCCTGCTACAGGCAAGTGTACAACATTTTGTTGTGCCCCTTGGTTGAAATATGGAGACCAAGATACCTGCCTGGGTTTGAAAAGGAGGGGGAGGGGGGGTATTCTAAGTAATCCCCCGTCAAATCTAAACCTGTCACTGCAGGCACTGGAGAATTCACTAGACCCCCTGGGCACCACCACCTGACCTATTAAACCAATATTTGCTCCTGGTATGGGAGAGGCTAATAGGCTGCTTCTCCCCTGCAGCCCTAATGGAGACCTGCCACCCCCAGCAGCCGCGCTCCCCCCCAGCTCCTAAAGCTGTGGGAGAAGAACTAATGGCCGCCGGGCTCCTTGAAATGGCGACGGGGTCGGGGCTTGTGGCAGCGGGCGCTGATGCCTCTGACCCGCTGCTTAATGATGAGGGCGGCTGGCGGGGGGTGCTTGCGGGGCTGACTGCTGCACCTGACAGCCAGGCCCGCAGCACCGAGGGAGACTGAGGCGGCTGACCGCTCGTCGCGGCTGCGGCCGCAACGAAGCGGGCACCTGGGACCGCGTGACGGCCTCCCCTCGCAGAGAAGCACCTCGCTCCCCTGACCGCTGAAGAAGCAGTGGCAGCAGAGAGAGGCTTAGCTGCCTCTACTAAACGGCTGGGAGAGGGGGCATTGCGTCAAGGACGGGGCATATTAGAGAAAAAATTTGAGGTGAACTGAGGGGACAATGGATAAAGCCCCAATAATAATGAAACTGACTAAAATGAATAAAACAGCAATAATGGTTTTAAAACAGAAAGGGGGGGGGGGGGGGCTGAATGCTGAACATAATTCTTTTAGTAAATGAATGAAATAATTAGTTAATGACACAAAACCTACCAATACTTTACTAGTCTAGGGATCACAAAATGGCAAGAGGAATTTGAATTCCTCAGCCCTCACTTAAATAAACTAATATAACCCGCTTACCAAACCACTTCTCATTGGATAACTATTTGATTGAAAAACGTCAACAACCTATTAACTAATATCAACACAAAAACCAGATCCAGCTAGCTTAGCTACATAACAAACAGGCAGGTAGATGTATTAACCTGGAGAAGGCATAAGGAAGTGATAAACCAGTAATAAAGCAGTGTTAAGTGCAAGGTGATAATGCACCAGCCAATCAGCTCCTAACTGTTAATTTACATATGGGAGCTGATTGGCTGGTGTGTTTATCACCTTGTATTTATTACTGGTTTATCACTTCCTTATGCCTTCTCCAGGTTAATACATCTGCCCCAAAGTGCTTATATTTACTCTATCCTATACAGTCTCTCGTTCTTTTTATTCTAATTCCATTCTGTACAGGCATTCAGCATAAGATACAGCCTTGGAACCTAATGACATGTACTTCAGACGATTGTGCTTATAAATTGTGACTTGGAGAAATGTAACATTCACATCTGTCAGTTTCTGCTAATTACATGAGAGAACAGAGATAATTATATATGACAGAAATGAACTATTAGGAATACAAACTGGTATAATGTACTGCAAAGGAGAAATGTTACCTGTGTAGAAGGAGACCTTCCAATTTAATGTCACTGTTTTGTCATGCATGAAAAATAAATAAACATGTCACACAATCAGAATTATCTATCTATCTATCTATCTATCTATCTATCTATCTATCTATCTATCTATCCATCTATATATAAATCCATTTTTATTCAATCTACGTCGTATAAGGTATGTACAGTGTGCTTCAGGTGCAAATGAAGCTACAAATTATACTAATTAGCATAAAGATCAACAATGGATGTAACAATTTTCTGAATTTCTGCATAAATGTGACCCAGGATGTGTTCAGATCAAGGTCATAAAAACAGATAATGAGAACCAAATGAATAAAACAACGTACAGGCGGATACACTTTTCCATGCATTTATAAATCAAAGTGTTGCAACCAGACAGTTGTGTGAACGCATATAACAACAGAGGAGCCCGCGCTAGTGAGACCCTATAAAAGTATCTGTGTAGACCAGTATTACATAGATGTAGATAATGTTTGTTAGCTTATATAAAAAATCCACAATAAAAACACTCACATTAATTAAAAATGCAGAAAATATATAGTTACACTTACATCTTATGCATAGTATCAACTCCTCTGACTAACAAAGTAACAATAAATTATTTTCTTTGTAACAGCCAATTAAGGACGTCTCCGTTATGCCTTGTGAGTGATATAACCCAAAGGGATCAGGATGCCAAACAATTAGTAAAGAGAATAAAATTAACAGGCAGACTAATTGGAACTCTCTTAGGAGGAGATATAGTAAGCCGTGATAAAGTAGAGAGATATGAGGTGTGGCTATTAAATAATTATGTTATTTAATTATATTAAGTACATTTTAACTCCATTCCCTTTCTGTGTACTCCCCTTCTGCATCCACACACAGCTGCATTTTCATTTTCCATTGGTCAAAGCCGTCCTGTAGCTCATTATCTCTCAGCTGTCTCACAGTTCCGTCATTTTCTTCTTTACCTCAGTAATTGATACAAAACGGGTTCCTTTAAATACATATTTGTCTTTATGGAAAAGAAAGAAGTCATACGTTGCTAGGTCTGGCGAGTGTGAAGGGGGTTCTAGCACTGCAATCTGTTTCTCGGCCAAAAACGGCTTCACAGAGAGAGCTGTGTGGGCTGGTGAGTTGTCCTGATGGAGTATGAAACCATTTTTCGCACAATTATGGCCTCTTCCTTCTAATTCTTCCCAGCAAAGATTCTAGAACATTTTTGTAGTAATGTTGATTCGCTGTTGCGCCTTCTGGTACTCAATCTGCCAAAATAACACCCTTGATATCAAAGAAAACAATTAACATGGCATTGAATCTGGATTTGCTTTGATGTTCTTTCTTCATTCTTGGTGATGATTGTGTTTTCCGGTGCATGGACTGGCGTTTTGTCTCAGGATCATACTGGCAGATCCACGTTTCATCACAGGTAATAATTTTATCTAAAAATGATAATCCACTTGAATTTGTTACAAAATGTTTGAACAAATTTGCTTTTGATTTTGGGGCATTCATCAACTTTGACATCCTCATATTCAATTTAACTAAAAAGTTCAAGTTAACACATTGCTCTGCTTTTGAGTTAAGCATTTAAATGACGCATGGGAAAAACACAACTTCTCCAAACGCTGTGTGACAGCAAACTATAATGTAGGAGAGGGGTGAAACGTGCAAAACTGGGGGGTGTTCTAGTCAGGAACACTATTTTGTCTTAATATTTGGGCACTCTGGGCTTAATTCAGATGTGGTTGGGGGTGCATCACATGCCGCAAACTCGCAAAGTACCGATGTTCGCAACTTGGCATATGCTCCGGGCCTAAACTGTGCATGTGCAGTACGGTTCTGCAATGTCAGAAGGAGATCAGCAGCAGACTGTCAATCACTGATGTGGAGGCAGGGAGAGGGTGGCGTCGGCCTCCGTTTGTGTCGCCCCTATGGTGGTGGTGGTGGGGGGGGATGATGAGGGCCGGATCTCCGTCGGAAGACAGAGGTTTCCTGAACTTCTCGTTGGATCTGCAGCGGCCAGCTTGAGTGACCCCATGGGTTACACAGTTGACCAGTGGTGTCCCTGCATCCTAGGACGCAGCACAAATCAGTAATGCATACAGAAGGCGTCTACTTATTGTATATCAGACGCCTCCTGCTGCATTACCATATTAGTGCATCGCTACTGCTTCTATATAACTGTTCAGTAGGTTTTGCAGCTGTTGTTATCTTGAAGGCTTGCCAAGAACCTGGAAAAACATATGGAAATAACAAATGTTGTACTCAATCATCACCTAGCAATGCGGCTCATCACATAGCCTGTGAGATAACTATTAAGGTTAGTCTGAGATGTCAGGTTGGGATATCTCTGACTATATCTGTTCTGTTATACTGTTTCACTAACTGTTCTCAATCTTTTAAAATCATTCTACTTATTTGTCTGTGTATATGATTTGTTAAATTAATACTGTACATAGCAATAAATATGCCAACAAATATATTACAAAGCAATGTATACTAACTTCAGGCTAAGTATAGATATTAACTTATGTTTCTATTATATGTTTCATGTAGTCCATACACATGTATCATCTATATAAATAAGTAAGGGTGTGCTGTGCGGGGCACCCTGGACCCTGGTGTCCCCATCCCTGTGTCCCCTGCAACCCAAACAATCACCTCTATGATACCCCGAACACTGACGGCCAACTCCAGGCACTGCAAGTCGCCCAAGAAGAGGTGGAGGCACTGTTCAAAAGGGCCAAATGAAGGAAAGCTCCGGGTCCTGACGGAGTGTTACCATCTGCCCTAAGAGCATGTGCGGGTCAGCTCGCCTCCATATTCACCAAGATCTTCAACAAATCACTGGAGCTACAGAAAGTCCCTTCCTGACTCAGACGGTCTACTATCGTCCCAGTCCCCAAGAAACCCTCTCTCACGAACCTGAACGACTACAGGCCGCTAGCACTGACGTCTGTTCATGAAAATGTTCGAGTGTCTGGTTTTGAATCACCTGAAAACTGTTACTGGTTCCCCAACTGGACCCCCTACAGTTCGCTTATTGATTGAATCGGTGTGTCGAGGATGCAGTCAACCTGGGCCTGCACTACATTCTACATCACCTAGACATTCCCAGTACCTACGCGAGGGTCCTGTTTGTCGATTTCAGCTCAGCCTTCAATACAATCGTCCCCAGCATCCTCCACCCCAAATTACTTCACCTAGGGGTCCCTGAAGCTACCTGTTCCTGGATAGTAGACTTCCTGACAGATAGGACACAGGTGGTGAAAGCGGGGAAATTCACCTCTCAAGTGCGGTCCACTAGTACAGGGGCTCCTCAGAGCTGTGTCCTCTTACCCCTGCTCTTCTCCCTGTACACAAATGACTGCACCTCAGAGGCGCAATCAGTAAAGATCATCAAATTCACCTACAACACCACCATCATTGGCCTCATCAAGGACGGGGACAAATCGGCCTATAGTCAGGAAGTAGACCGGCTGGCCCAGTGGTGGAGCCACAACAACCTTGAGCTCAACCCCCTCAAAACTGTCAAGATGATAGTGGACTTCAGGAAGAAGTCAGCTAGTGCACCTCCGCTAACGATTGCTGACAGTGTGGTATCGCTAGTGGACTCCTTCAAGTTCCTGGGGACCACAAGCTCCCGGGACCTTACGTGGGGTCCAACGCTGACGCCACTGTTGGGAAAGTGCCGCAGAGGTTGTTCTTCCTCAGGCAACAAAGGAAGATCAATATCCCACAGAAGCTTCTGCTCCTTTTCTACTCCACGATTGTGGAGTCAGTACTGTGCTCCTCGATACTGGTATGGTACGGCTCCGCCAGCGCGAGATGCAGTCTCCAAAAGGTGGTCAAAACCGCAGAGAAGATCATCGGGGCCGCCCTTCCCTCAGTCGAGGACCTGTACCTGTCAAGAGCTAAAAAGCGGGCAACGAAGATAGTAAAGGACCAGCTACACCCTGGCCACAGCATGTTTAACTTGCTTCCTTCAGGCAGGCGTTACAGGGCCGTCCCCGTCGGGTTGACCAGAAGCCTCAAAAGTTTCTTTCCCCAAGCGGTCCGCCTGCTGAACTCCTGAACATTGACTGACTAGACGGACATGTAACTCACTTGTGTCCCTACGGTATTCCTATCTGTCTGACTTTACTTGCTCCACTCCCCCCCCCCCCACCTGCTTATCTGTTACCTACTTGGCTGCTGTATAGCAAACCGAAGACAAATTCCTAGTATACGCAAGTATACCTGCCCAATAAAGCTGATTCTGATTCTGACACACTCGACCTATTATACATACACTACTGGTTGTATGGTTCTGCACAGCTACTTCCCTGACACTGTGCAATTACGTACAGTACAACTATGAATGAGGCCCAGAGTGGGTAAAACTCTACCTACGTAGATCATCCAGAATTAAACAAATGTCATTGCATTAGGCTGTCCTTGGTCCCTAATTCATTCCAAAACTTGACCCTTCACTGTAATGTTACTATTAACTCATGTAAGTGAGGGTCTCCCTTTATTTCATGTGACAAGTATGCAAACTTTACATAATGCAATGTATCTGTGTACCTGCACCTACTTAATTGGTTCCTTCATTATTAATGATTTAGTGTACTTTGGTGGCTTTCTTTTTTTCTGAACAAACAATCTTACCCTTCTTCCAGTTGATATCCTGTAACTATGCACCTATGTTACGCTGGCCTACATTTGTCAGGGAGAGTGTGAAAGTAAAGGGCCCCATACACTAGAACGATATGTCTGAGGCTGAAGTCGGAGGCGATTTCCCTTGAACTCTCCCGTGAGTGGTTCCATACGATTCCATATGATTTGGTACATTTTGCATGCAATATATCGTATGCGATCCCAGCCATGCCTGCGGGAACCGACATATCACGAGTGCAGCACTAACGATCTAGGGGAGCCGATCCGACTCTCACGGGAACGCGCATCGGATCGGAAATACATCCAAAATGACCGATTTCACCCGATATATCGGCCCAAATGCCCTAAATTGGCTGAAATCGGGCATTATCGTTCTAGTGTATGGGGCCCTTTACATCTATCAGCGCGGACGTCTCCTGCTACATCTGAGAGGCATGTCATAACAATGACTTACATCCAAATGTAAATGAGCCCCAAAGTTAGTAAGATCTACTTGCTGAAGAAAAGACGCTGATATTTTTCAGGATTATTTTGTGTATTGTTTATTACAAGAGGTCCCATATACTGTAAGTGGCCACGAGAAACCTTATTTAAAATGCATGTAGCCATAGGGATCATTGTGCCTTATAACCAATGCAGGGACATGGCGCTGATGAGCCCATTTGAGTGTATGTAGCTCTGATTTATATTTTCCCAAGAATGTAACAGCTGCATAATGGGGGTAAGGTGCAATCAGGGAGATTCCTGGTCTATTCAGGGAGTCAGGGAGATCGCTGCTATTTCAGGGAGTCTCCTGCAGAATGAGGCAGGGTAGGCAACTATGAGGTATATCCACAGCTGGACTGGCTATCTGGCACTTCTGCAAAATGCCTCAAGGAATGATGGCCTGATGTACAAACCCGGCATAACAGCCTGGCCAAGCAGCTTTGCCTCCCGGTGCTCTGCTCGACTGCCCATCACTCGGGGACAGGGCATACTTACCTACATTTTAATTCTCCTTTCCGGGAGAAGCCCGGAGAGGAGATGCAGCAGGTGTCTTCGGGGGGTGGGGCCGGACTGTGACATCACTAAGCCCCGCCCCCGCATCGGGAAATGCCGCGATTTGCGGGTCTGCAGGAAGGGGGCGGGACTAAAATGACGCGATTTGCGTCATTTTAACTCCTTCTCCACCCGACAGACCCGCGAATGCGGGAGGTTATCTCTCATCCTGCTCGCATCACTAGGGTGCGAGCAGGATGCGGGAGACCTGCCCACTCTTCCGGGGGTGCGGTGGGCTACCCCAAAAAAACGGGAGCCTCCCGCAGCTTCCGGGAGAGTAGGTAAGTATGGGACAGGGGCTAGCTAAATAGCTCCGCCTCTTGGAGCTCTGCTCAGCCGCCCGACATACAGAAAGACAGGGGCATGTAGCTAGGCCACGGCCCTGTGAGCAGCAACTGCACCCGCTTGTTGTGCACGCGCGCACCTGCGCTAGATTGCCAGGCCGATTCAGACCCCCACTCCGTTCCTGGCTTTATCTGTTTTCTGTAGCTCTGGCATAATTTAAAGCACATCTCACATCTCGCCTATAGCTGGAAGCAAAATCTATCTAAAGGCCACCATAATATTAGTTTTATTTCATAACGACCGGTATCTCGCCGCGCAAATCAATTACATCCAAGCACCTGGCTTGTGATTCTTCTTTCATAAAGGTAATTTGGAGTACAATGCACTGCAGGACGCCTCTGTAAATTACCACTATTGTGTCTTTATATCCAGGCTGAGGTTAGGAGGATGTCGTTTTATCTCAGCCTACATCATAAAATACATTACTTTGTTAATCTTACAGACTTTAAATTGAATGTAGGTGTTAATAATACGTCTAGACCACAGTTTAGTACACATGCACAGCAGGATCTGCTGCAATAAAATAAGAAAAAAATAAAATAAAATTGTGTTCAGATTAATTATCCTTTCCAGGTTCCGGGTCTTTATGTAGCGAATGTGTAGCAATCTCTGATCAAAATTCAAAGGACACGTTGTATAAAATTATCTTGCTTAACCGGCAACTCTTAAGTTATGAAAAGGAAGAAATTCAACCTGATAGAAACTATTATTATTATTAGCATTTATTGATAATGTGCCACAAATGTCCACATTGCAGTACATGGTAAAGGTACAAAACAGGATAAATAAGGCAACAAAGTAACACATCTTACATAAAGTAATGTATTTATATTGATAATGTCGATATTATCTTAGACCGTAAAGCTATACCTCTAGATACACTATTACCGTGGAGCCGCTATGGCCGCTAGACTGAATACACGTGCTACGCACTTTGTACGCTATTTGCGTACAGAGTCTCGCATGTGATACGTACTTGGCGTACACACGTCGCGCTGAGTGTACAAAGTACTCACAGCACACGCACACACAATTGATAACCTTTAAACCTTGTTAATGATACAATGCAATGATATGATTACACTTTAAACCCTTAGCAGCAAAGTACTGCAACGATGTTATACCTTAAACCTTAAGTAGCGCTGACGGTATTAAGTATCTGCAGTGCGTACACCTTATCAAGACTTATAAACCTTATACAGATAAATACACTTTAAAACCCTTGCAGGAAAGTGAAGACACAACACCGATTTGTAGTTGAAACCACAGGGTTCTAAGGCCACCATGGATTATTCCAAAAGGTAAAACAGTACAAATCATACACTACAGGCTAACAAGATAAATCTAAACAGAATAATGGCTACAGAGAATGTACATACGTGAGAATGTTCGCAAGCACAACCCGGCCGGTCCTCCGCTAGTCAGAATGAAAGCGGTCAGAGTCTTCTGACCGGCCAGGCAACAATGGGCTTTTTATACACAACTTACATACACAATACAATGGTCACTGTAATCTCATTGTCTATTGGACACAGAGATGTGTCTTTTCATTACAGAAGAGGTCATATGTTGATTTGAATAGATGGGCGATGTCTTTCCCCAACTGCTCTTGTGGGTGGTATCCTCTGGATTCCCGCCGCATACATAATATACAGTAAATACAGTTAATATCTATATTCTACTTCTGCACATAACTATACGCTGGAACATGCGATCTTTCTCTAACCAACACCGGAATGTTACCCTCAAAATACCCTACAGCTGGATACTAAACATCACCTTCCAACCTTTATCTGACCCTTCCTATCATGCAAAGGCGAATCTCTTAGTCCTGGAACTGTTTAAACTATTAATACTCGCTGATGTGGTGCAAGGGAACTATGGGTACAAATAGCACTATTTGGGTTGAATATGTAATGTTCTAATAACCCTCTACGCGCTCACAAACTTTGCCGTAAATACCCATATCACGCGCATGATCGCCGGAGCGATCCTACGCAAATTGCGGATATGTGCACGCACGGCGGACTGAGTGCACAAGCAGCGGGCATGTGCATGGGGTTAGTATAAGGCATATGCATTACAATATTTTTTTACTTTGACAGTCCACCCTTTGGCAGTCAACAATAACTGCCACTATCTAAACATTGAACAGAAAAATATACAATACAATATCTACAGATGGTTGGATAAAAATATACAATACATTATCCATAAAATAATTGGATGGTAGGAGGAGAGGTGTAGGTGGGAAATGTATGACCTAGTGGGATAGTAAATGCATGTATGTATGAAATCCGTGTCTGAGGGGCATGTATCATCATGCCGTATATGTTCTAGATAAGCTTCGAGGTATTGCGAAGTATACATTAAATCCTTCTCATCCCGTATTAAGGGTCTGTAAGTGGGCCAACAAACACTACCGAGCTCTTTTCGGCTTCTTGTTCCAACAAATGGGGTGCACATTTAGTTGATGATACATGGAGGGGGAACACATGTGAATGCTAATATATGTATATATATCACCTGTCGACTATGTGTGTCACTACCTGAAGGTTGTAGAGATGAAGATAAGACACGTATCACAAATACAATCACATAACATTTGTGCAATCGTTCTTGGGTGTTGATTGAAGTCTTCTCCGGATGGGTGTATTTTTGCTGAGAGTGTTCATCAAAATCTTTTCTGGATGGGTGTATTTTTGCTGAGAGTGTTCATCAAAGTCTTTTCTGGATGGGTGTATTTTTGCTGAGAGAAAAACAGAGGTAAAACGGGTGAAAGAAACGGACTGTGGAATCACGTCTTATCACAACATTGTCTCTATTGATGGGTCATAAATTAAATCAGTTGCTGTAACTATGCCCCCGCTCCTCAAACTCATCACTTTGGTACCGCGCTTGTGCCGCGTTACAATTCGAACACACCTAAATATCAAACCAATCATTATGACAACTCCCAGGATACAAAGGAGAAACTTTCCTACACTCACGATAACATTTTGAGCCCATTCTCCTAAACCTGAGAACCAATTGCATGGTTTCAACCATGAGACCCAGCCGGTCAGTTCATTACTCACAGCAGTAAGGGTAAGGTTGTGTCTCCTCCGGAACTCCCACTTCAATTGCAAGATATCGTCCATCTTTTGATCTATGACCTCGGTTGGGTCATCAGTGTTGTTTGTAATATACGTGCAACACTTCACACCATACTGAGTTGCCAAGATGACACAGTACCCGCCTGTCACCGCTGTGATATAATTTAGAACCATCCTGTGCTGGATCAGTTCCGTTTTGTAAGCTTGCAACTCCCTCCCTGTATACCTGAAGGTGTCATCATACATCTCGGTGATATTATCTACTAGGTTCGCTAGCGCATGAATATATCTATAATTTATAATTCCTCTGGCGGTACGGGTGATGTCTAACGCGAGAAGGAATTGAATCCCGGTGGATTCGTGGATCAAATCAGAGGCTGCGTGCTCTGTCCTATCTATAAGGTGTCTCTTAACGATGTGTTCATAGTGAGTGTGAGTGTAAGGAGCTTGAGCATTGCGGTGAACGTCTTTCATCTTATTATGGGTTATGGTCATAACTTCTGGCAACACTCTTCCAATGTAACACAATCCCTTTGAGTTTGGGGCGAGCCACTTATACGCCTTCCTCCCGCATATGAAATATGCATCATCAGGGAGAACATATGGGACAGAATATGACATTACCATATTGCAAACCTTCCAAGTGAAAAATACTATCCCTAACTCTCTCATCTAATCAGTACATGTATCAGACTGTATGATATGCGCACAGTACCCTGGTGATACTTCTCCAACCCGCATGGTCCTACTTCCTAGAGTATATCTATACCGAAAATACCTTCCACCGTCGGCTATTTGGCGTATAAGTTCTGAGTCTACGAGCATTCTGTCGGCTCTGTGTGAAAATGCCATGGTTTGGTTATTCCATGTCACTTCCCAATTTCCCGGCTTTCGGGAATTGGAAATGTGGAAACATACTAAGGATCTATCCACGTGATATTGGTGGAGCTTCAAACTAGGGGGCCTAGAAATATAAAATTTCTTGTCCACCGGTCTCCCACCCCGTAATTCAAGTACCTCATCTATTGTTAAAGGATACGGTACTAGTCCTGACTTGCTCTGACCTTGAGGTACTTGTGAGCACATCCAGCATTCTGTTTGGTTTAAAACCTTACCCACTAATGAGTGATAATCACTCAATGGATGACGGTCCATGTTGATATTAAGGCTGGACTGACATCTCTGGATGCACCCGTCCTCAACTATGTTTTCACAGTTTCTACAAATACAATTTTCCTCAGCCAATAACCCTTCACAGTGCCTCCTAGTTTCCTGACTACCAGATCGTTTTCTGATATTCGCCTTTGCTCGGTGGATGTGTTGCTCTTGGAATTCTACAAATCTGTCCTTGCCATCAGAACCCATTCCAGATCCTTTCTCGACCTCTCTGGTACTCTCACAGAAACAGACTGCTCTGGTCAACAACAGGGTCAACAGGAAAACCCGGAATGCAGTCTCTTGGGGTAAGTCCATCTTGTTAAGGGGGGAGAAAAAGGAGCAAGGAAGGGGGAAAAGAGGGTAATGGGAGATGGAGAAAATAATGAAAAGGAAAAAAGAAATTTTGTGCGACAACCGCCTCTGGTCTTGTAGTTCTCCGTGCTCAGGTGCCGTGACAACAGTCCTGCCTCTCAACCTTCCCGGAACAGACACTCCAGTGATACGATTTCCTCTACACTCTGCTCTTTGTCACGGGCTCTCTCTGGGTCAGCGACCTTCTTACAGTGGGACGAGTGGACCCAAGTCTCTCTCTCGGCAACCTTTAATGCTGTCGTGCTGGTTAGTAAGACTTGGTACGGTCCTTCCCACCTGTCAATGAGGCAACCTGAGCGTAGAAAATTTGGAATCATTACATAATCCCCAGGTTCAATGTTATGATAATTACTGTTTGGTAGGTCAGGAATCACCAGCTTTAGATTTCTGTTTTGATTCCTCAACTGCTGGCTCATCTTAACCATATATTTTACAGTCACCTCATTATTGCATTTCAAATCATCCTGGGGGTCAATCATTACATGGGGTTGCCGACCAAAAAGAATCTCAAAGGGTGATAGGTTAAGGGGGGACCTGGGAGTGGTTCTGATGCTGTACAATACAAGTGGCAAAGCTTCTGGCCATAACAATCCAGTTTCAGCCATCACTTTGCTCAGCTTGTTCTTAATAGTGCTGTTTACTCTTTCTACTTTCGCACTCGCCTGTGGGCGGTACGGAGTATGCAGCTTACTATTAATTCCCAGCAGTTTGCACATAACCTGAAAGACTTCACCTGTAAAATGGGTACCCCTATCACTTTCAATTATCCTAGGGATACCATATCTGCACACAAATTCCTGCACAATTTTCTTTGCAGTGAACGTAGCAGTATTTGTGGCAGCGGGGAACGCTTCTACCCAATTTGAAAACACGTCAATACAAACTAACACATATTTTAAATTTCTGCAGGGTGGCAACTGTATGAAATCAATTTGTATTACCTGAAAAGGGCCGTCTGTTGGCGGGATATGGGATGGTTCTGTCGGTATTGACTTTCCAATATTCTTCCTCAAGCAGATAAGACATGTCATTGCTCTCTTACCCGCATGTGAAGAGAATCCTGGCGCACACCAGTAGGCTCTCACCAGCTTACACATGCCCTCTTTGCCCAGATGAGTCAGACCATGTGCTGCCTCAGCTAAGCTTGGAAGATATGCTCTGGGGGCTACTGGCTTACCTTGTCCATCTGTCCAGAGTCCTGAGGACTCCTGGCCATATCCTTTTGATCTCCAGACTGCCTTTTCCTGTGGAGAACACAAATTTTGCATTTCACTTAATTTTTGTGCGTTGACGGTATTGAATACCATCAGTTGTGTGATATCTGTCTGTATGGGGGTGCTGGCTGCTGATTTAGCAGCTTCGTCTGCCCGGCTGTTACCAAGTGACACTGGGTCTTGACTGTAAGTGTGGGCTTTGCACTTGATAACAGCCACTCTGTCAGGTTCCTGTATCGCTGTTAGAAGCCTTTTTATATGGGACGCATGCGCTACAGGTGTGCCAGCTGCCGTCATGAAATTTCTGAGGCGCCATAGGGCCCCGAAATCATGCACTACTCCAAAGGCATACCTAGAATCTGTATATATATTGGCTGACTTACCCTTAGCCAATTCACACGCTCTGGTTAGGGCGACCAGCTCAGCAACTTGTGCTGAGTGCGGTGGGCCCAGGGGTTCAGCTTCTATGATACCTTTGTCATCTACGACTGCGTATCCAGTACACAAGTCTCCCGAGTCTGTCTGTCTGTGGCAACTACCGTCAGTGTAAAAAGTAAAATCTATGCCTTCCAGTGGGTTGTCACTAATGTCGGGTCTTGCAGTGAAAGTTTGGTTCAGATATTCCATACAATCATGTGTGTCAGTGTCTGTACTAAATCCTCCTTCACCATCACTCTCATCCTCCACCCTTTGTGCCTGTCCAGGCACACCTGGGAGATAAGTTGCAGGATTTAGTGCGCTGCATCTCTTTATGGTGATGTTTACAGGTGCCATTAGTGCTAATTCCCACCTTGTAAACCGTGCTGATGAGACATGTCTGGTTTGGGCAGAGTTCAGTAAGGCTGATACTGCATGAGGTGTATGGATGGTCAGGTTGTGTCCCAACACTACATCTTCACTTTTACTCACTAGCAATGCTATCACTGCAACACTTCGCAAGCATGTGGGGAGAGACCGTGCTACAGTGTCCAACTGTGCACTGTAGTAAGCTACTGGCCTGCTGGCATCACCATGTCTCTGGGTTAGGACACCTGCCGCACACCCAGCACTTTCCGTACCGTACAACTCAAAAGGTTTCCCATAATCTGGCATGCCTAATGCAGGTGCCTGTGATAGGCATTGTTTAAGTCTCTCAAATGCCAGTTCGGACTCATCTGTGTGAGAGATCCGATCTGGTTTGTTCGAGGAGACCATTTCCTGCAAAGGTAAAGCCAGTATGGAGAACCCTGGGATCCAGTTTCGGCAGTACCCACACATTCCAAGGAAAGTACGGATCTGCTGCTGGGTTTGTGGCAGAGTCATGTCGCGAATCGCCTGTATTCTATCAGTGGTGAGATGTCTAAGTCCTTGTGTCAAGCAATGGCCCAAATATTTTACCTTGGTCTGGCACAACTGTAACTTATCCTTTGAAACCTTGTGTCCCGTATTAGAAAGGTGAAACAGAAGCTGTTTCGTGTTTTTCAAGGACGACTCGAGTGAATCTGAACACAGCAGTAAGTCATCTACATACTGTATTAATACTGATCCGCTCTCAGGTTGAAAGGATTGTAAACAGTCATGCAAAGCCTGGGAGAAAATACTTGGGCTGTCAATGAAACCTTGGGGTAGGCGAGTCCAGGTGTACTGTACTCCCCTGTATGTAAATGCAAACAAGTATTGGCTGTCAGGGTGCAGAGGGACCGAAAAGAAAGCAGAACAGAGGTCAATGACAGTGAAAAATTTTGCAGTAGGGGGAATTTGCATGAGGATGACAGCTGGATTTGGCACTACGGGGAATTGGCTCTCAACTATCTTGTTTATCCCCCTTAGATCCTGCATTAGCCTGTAACCCCTCCCCCCACTCTTTTTCACAGGGAAGATGGGACTATTGGCAGTGCTGGACGTCCTAACTAGGATGCTCTGTTGTAGCAAGCACTCTATGACTGGGTACACTCCTAATTCCACCTCTGGCTTCAGAGGGTACTGTGGGATTTTTGGAGCTATCCTACCATCTTTTACTTGCACTACTACAGGAGCTACATTTGCCATCAATCCAGTGTCTTGTCCATCTTTGGTCCAGAGGGATTCCGGTATCTGGGAGATCATTTCCTCTACCTTCGATGGACACCTGTCTATAACAGCAGAGTGTGACATTAACCTTTGTGGGGTATCTAACATATCCTGCACTTCCTGAACGTGATTCTCGGGTATATCTAAGAAGACACCCTCAGGAGTACAATATATGATACACCTCATCTTACACAATAAATCTCTCCCAAGTAGATTAGTCGGAGCTGATGCAGCTAGCAAAAAGGAGTGCTTGGTCTGCAAAGGCCCTATCGTAATCTCCGCTGGTCTACTTAAAGGGTAGTGTTGCACCACTCCTGTTACCCCCATTGCTGAAATTGTTTTACCCGTGGTTTTCATACCTACCATTGAATTTAACACTGACCTGGCCGCCCCTGTATCTACAAGGAAAGGTAGTGATCTACCAGCTACATCACCTGTAACCTCGGGTTCATTTCCAAGGCTAGCAATCAACTTCACTGGCTGCAAACTACAGGTGTGGCCTAACCCCTATTGTATGTTGTGACCCTCCCGCAGCGCGCTGGCAGCTACAATATGTGAGGGGGGTAGCTGAGAATTTCCAGAGGTCTGCCAGTTCCTCCTAGGTGGGTACCTCCTTGTTTCCCCTGCGTGTGGCTCATATTCCCTCCTGTGCGATCCCTGATCCCAATTACGTGTGTTATGCTGTGAGTCATGTTCTGGTCTAGGGGGTCGATATACGTTATGTGTGCTTTTATAATTACAGTTCCGTGCGTAATGTCCTTCTCTCTGGCAATTATAAAATTTTACTACATACGACTTGCCATCAGGGGTCTGGGGTTTTGGCTGATGTGGCTTCGTTGTCAGGGATTTGATACTTACGGTCATCAGCTTATCCCCCTGTGACTCCCTGTGCTTAATGATGTTCCGATCGTGCTCGATAGCGGACTCTCTTAATGCAGCCACCAAAATACCTCTCCAGTTAGGTTGAGTGGTTTGTACCCTTGTTCTCAACGTTTCTTTTAAGCCGTCCATTAATACGGACACAGTTACCTCTCTATGATGTACATTTTCCTTAATGTCCTCGACCCCAGTGTATCTAGCCATTTCCTGCAGTGCTCGATGGAAATATTCAGAAGCAGTTTCACCTTCTTTTTGTCTTATGGAAAAGATTTTATTCCACTTGACAACAGTAGGAAAATATACTCCTAACTGCAGATTGATCTGTCGTACATTCTCCTGAGTGTACTCATCAGTGAGAGGTACTTCTGCGTCTAATTTACTATCAGCAATTAATTTCACAGGGTCAATATTGGAGGGCAAACATGCCCGTAGCACTGTCCGCCAATCTTTGTTTGTGGGTTCGGTGGCGTTACCTAGTTCTATAATAAACCTCTGACATGCAGCTAGATCCTTTCTGGGATCGGGGAATTCAGACATAATTGTCCTCAATTCTGTCCGGGACCAAGGACAATGCATAGCAATGTTCCTGACGGGAGTGATTCCCTGAGCGTCAGTCTTCCCATTGGGGACTGCGATCACCCTGACAGGATTTAGTTCAATTACATAATTTTGGGTTGTTTCTACAATGTGAGGTGCAATTGTCTCTGCATAATGTACAGTACCGTACTTACTTGTGGACACGACCTCACCTGTCCCTCCGCTAGGGGCCTTTGCTACTGTTCTTACTGGTTGGGCCGTGCCCACTTGTGTGTCTTGTATGGTGGCTGCTAGAGAGAGTGCCGATATCGTGCTGGGCTCATCTTCTTGGTCGCAGTCCTGAGGGAAGTTTAAGATGGGATATAACTTGCACGGGTTAACATTAATACATGTATCAAGTTCACTCTTATCATATATTAGTATGCCATTGCCTGTAGCCACTTTCTCCCCTGTAATATACGGTGGTGGTGGTGCAGTTGCAATCAGTTTCCTGCTAGGGTTGGAACCGGCTGTGTGAGCTAGTTCCCTTTGCATATCACTCTCTCGTTGCCATAAATGTAAACAGTTTGAGTGTCTGATCCTTTCTTTTTGGAATTTTAACAGACATATCCTAATCCTTAAATTCTGCAACACCTCTGGATTAAAACTGCCTACCTTAGGGAATGGTTCCCTATCTTCCGCAGTCATACGTTCCCATTCATTGCATAAAACCTCTGCGTGTGATCCATATTTCTCACACATTATGTACCTCGCTGACCCCTTAGGCCGCGGAATATCAACCTGAACCCTGGTTGATCGTCCCTTACTTGAGCAACTGGCCCCCTTCTTTTGCAGGTATTGCCTTCTCAGCTAATTCCTACAAAAAAACAAAATACTCAATTATAAGGCAACGGTGAAAGTTCAACGAGTGCTCTCACCCACTCACGCCCACGTTGGCCAATACACCTAAGCACTGTCGTCAGCATCGGTACGTACCCAACCTTGGGCCCCTGTGTAACCTCTATTTACTGGAAATATGTGGGAGTGACTTACCCTTCCCAATAAATATTGGTCGTTAGAGATTTCCTGAGTGACCAGCGAAAACTCCCTTAAAACAAAAAATTGTTACACAAATCACGTTGCGTGTGCTACACCTAGCGCCAATGAGCCTGCGATTTTTACGCAAAACGCGTAAAATGGTATCGCGGTGAGCTAAGTATTGCACCCACGAATGCGCAGTCCAATCGCCCAGCGTATAGGTAACTGTTACTTATCCGCCGTGCGACCAATAGAATAGTTTTTCAGGATACGAAACCTCAGCCGGAGCGTACCTGAACGGGCCTATATGGGTTCTACGCCAACCACCTGGGCTGCGCTCTTAAACAAAAACCTCGCTGACCTTTTAGGCCGCGGTATTCAGAGCTTCACTTGACTTTGTCAGCGGTTTTCTGACTTCGCTGACCTCTTGGTCTGCTGTTATCTACTACTTGCTCCTTTGTACCTTAATCAATGTTAACATGAGCAAGCCACTCTCACGCCACCAAGTGTCCACTCACCTGGTGTGGTCTCCTACGGGATCCCGAATTCCCTGGGTCCACAAAACCTTTATTGTTTGCACACTCACGCTTGTTCACTCATATACACTTTGGTTTTTCTGTACAGAAAATTAACTTTCATTCAGAAAAAACAGCCTTAATTCCAGAGGTAATACAGTAAAAAAGGTTTTTAAACTAAATATTTGAAAACTGATCAATTTGTGCTATTATCCCGTGGCTACCGTCTCGCGCCTAAACTAAAACGATGCTATTGTGTGATTTGTACTTAGCGGTCGTACTTTTACGCACATTGCGTAAACACGCCACGTGTGTATACCTTTACGTTGCGTACGCAGTCCTGTACTCCGTCCGAGACACGTGTACAAAGGCCGTACGTCCGCAGTACTACAAAACCCACACTTCTATAAATGTAAGCGATATTTAACTATAATCACTTACTTAACACAACACACAGTTTCTACTGTATAAACCTTTACAACTAGGCCAGGCTACGTGTGCGTCTTACACTTACTTCCTTAACTATTAACTCTATATTTTAACTAAATAGCAACAAATTTTCTCAGTACAGGTCAAAATTAATCTAGTAATCAATGCTTATGGCAATAATGCGAGCAGATATGCAAAGTACAAAATACAGGTGTATGCGTGTGTTGTGTGCGCATTTGGCGCCAAACAGAAATTTGCAGATTTTAAAAATAGCTTTTGCGTTCTTACCTTACGGATCCCTCCAGCATCCCTTCAAACCATGCAGGGCAGATGCTTATCTAATCAGCACTTGTGTATCCACCGACCAAGAGAAGGCTTACGGGGGATACCTTTCCGCCCTTTGCTGATAGATAAAGTCTGCGTAAATCTGCTAGGCTGCGGGTATGAGGAAGAACCGGACGAGCTCCCAATTGATAATGTCGATATTATCTTAGACCGTAACGCTATACCTCTAGATACACTATTACCGTGGAGCCGCTATGGCCGCTAGACTGAATACACGTGCTACGCACTTTGTATGCTATTTGCGTACAGAGTCCCGCATGTGATACGTACTTGGCGTACACACGCCGCGCTGAGTGTACAAAGTACACACAGCGCACGCACACACAATTGATAACCTTTAAACCTTGTTAATGATACAATACAATGATATAATTACACTTTAAACCCTTAGCAGCAAAGTACTGCAACGATGTTATACCTTAAACCTTAAGTAGCGCTGACGGTATTAAGTACCCGCAGTGCGTACACCTTATCAAGACTTATAAACCTTATACAGATAAATACACGTTAAAACCCTTGCAGGAAAGTGAAGACACAACACTGATTTGTAGTTGAAACCACAGGGTTCTAAGGCCACCGTGGATTATTCCAAAAGGTAAAACAGTACAAATCATACACTACAGGCTAACAAGATAAATCTAAACAGAATAATGGCTACAGAGAATGTACATACGTGAGAATGTTCGCAAGCGCAACCCGGCCGGTCCTCCGCTAGTCAGATAGAAAGCGTTCAGAGTCTTCTGACCGGCCAGGCAACAATGGGCTTTTTATACACAACTTACATACACAATACAATGGTCACTGTAATCTCATTGTCCATTGGACACAGAGATATGTCTTTTTTAATAACAGAAGAGGTCATAGGTTGATTTGAATAGATGGGCGATGTCTTTCCCCAACTGCTCTTGTGGGTGGTATCCTCTGGATTCCCGCCGCATACATAATATACAGTAAATACAGTTAATATCTATATTCTACTTCTGCACATAACTATACGCTGGAACATGCGATCTTTCTCTAACCAACACCAGAATGTTACCCTCAAAATACCCTACAGCTGGATACTAAACATCACCTTCCAACCTTTATCTGACCCTTCCTATCATGCAAAGGCGAATCTCTTAGTCCTGGAACTGTTTAAACTATCAATACTCGCTGATGTGGTGCAAGGGAACTATGGGTACAAATAGCACTATTTGGGTTAAATATGTAATGTTCTAATAACCCTCTACGCGCTCACAAACTTTGCCGTAAATACCCATATCACGCGCATGATCGCCGGAGCGATCCTACGCAAATTGCGGATATGTGCACGCACGGCGGACTGAGTGCACGAGCAGCGGGCATGTGCATGGGGTTAGTACAAGGCATATGCATTACAATATTTTTCGACTTTGACAATATAAATAAATGAGTAGGTATAGCTGTAACTTATGCATATAGGCTGTGTTACTGGGCCACGTGGGGGAGAGATGAAACAGAGAGTGGGGGAGTAGTGCATTTGAAGGGGAGAAACAACAGGTCAGGGATGAGTTATTAAAATAATAATAAATCAAAACGGAAAAGAAACAGATCAAATTAGTTAACATATATGTGCATGTCTGTAGCAACCATGTGACATGGGACAGTCATTGATAAGGGGTGGTCTTCAGTATGCCGGCTGTCGGGATCCCGGCGCACAGTATACCGGCGCCGGAATCCCGACAGCTGGCATACCGACATTTATTCTCCCTCGTGGGGGTTCACGACCCTCCCAGAGGGAGAATAAAATAGCGTGGCGCGCCACCATGCCCGCAGCGTGGCGAGCACAGCATGGCGAGCACAGCGTGGTGAGCGCAGCGAGCCCACAAGGGGCTCATTTGCGCTCGCCACACTGTCGGTATGCCGGCGGTCGGGCTCCTGGCGCCGGTATGCTGGTCGCCGGGAGCCTGACCACCGGCATACCATACTACACCCTTCAGAAGGGATAGGCCGAAATATCTGTTGATATCTATCAGTTTTGCACCATACGGCATAAGATACATGACACGACTTAGATGCACCGCTACGGGTAGCAATTCCCTGAACTTTGTGTTTTTTTTCACGTACAAATTTGCTTATAGTGTACTAGGCACTTACAATTAGTATCTTTGTAGCTAAGGAATTGGTATAAAGTTACAGATTAAGCACAATGATGCGGGCCACGAGGCATATCGTGCCTCTATCTTCTGTCTTATTACCCACATTGCATACTTTTTTCAGATTTTTGTGTCTTACTTCACATATACCATTTTCAGATTGCAAACCCAGGTCGGACCCGACTTTTGAACCCGGGTGCGACCCGGATCCCAGCAGGCTCTGACCATTTCACATTGCAGTTTCGATGCAGGTTATTCCCAGGTTATTCCCGGGTTGGATTCTTTCACACTGAACCCAGGTCACCAATGTTAAACACTGTGATGTAAAATGGATTTTTCTGGCTCACATTGATGAGGTTTCAAAGGAAATACAAGTAGGGGCTGGGGACTGCTCTGGGCAGACACATTAACAGCCAATCACCACCTTTTTCTGAGACTCGGGTTGAATATCCCAGGTCAGAGGCTTTCACATTGCACAATGACCCGGGTCCAACCCGTGTTTAACCCTTCTTTTAACTAGTGATGAGCGGATTCGGTTTTACTCGGTTTTACTCGGTTCTCAAAACGGCATCTTATTGGCTATCCAAAACACGTGACATCCGTGAGCCAATAAGATGGCGTTTTGAGAACCGAGTAAAACCGAGTAAAACCGAATCCGCTCATCACTACTTTTAACCCGGGTTGAAATTAATGACGTGCACCGGAAATTTTTCGGGTTTTGTGTTTTGGTTTGGGATTTGGTTCCGCGGCCATGTTTTGGATTCGGACGCGTTTTGCCAAAACCTTCCTGAAATTTTTTGTCGGATTCGGGTGTGTTTTGGATTCGGGTGTTTTTTTGCAAAAACCCCTCAAAAACAGCTTAAATCATAGAATTTGGGGGTCATTTTGATCCCATAGTATTATTAACCTCAATAACCATAATTTCCACTCATTTTCAGTCTATTCTGAACACCTCACAATATTATTTTTAGTCCTAAAATTTGCACCGAGGTCGCTGGATGACTAAGCTAAGCGACCCAAGTGGCCGACACAAACACCTGGCCCATCTAGGAGTGGCACTGCAGTGTCAGACAGGATGGAACTTCAAAAAAATAGTCCCCAAACAGCACATGATGCAAAGAAAAAAATGAGGCGCAATGAGGTAGCTGTGTGACTAAGCTAAGCGACCCAAGTGGCCTACACAAACACCTGGCACATCTAGGAGTGGCACTGCAGTGTCAGACAGGATGGCACTTTAAAAAAAATAGTCCCCAAACAGCACATGATGCAAAGAAAAAAAGAGGCGCAATGAGGTAGCTGTGTGACTAAGCTAAGCGACCCAAGTGGCCGACACAAACACCTGGCCCATCTAGGATTGGCACTGAGTGTCAGACAGGATGGCACTTCAAAAAAATAGTCCCCAAACAGCACATGATGCAAAGAAAAATGAAAGAAAAAAGAGGTGCAAGATGGAATTGTCCTTGGGCCCTCCCACCCACCCTTATGTTGTAAAAACAGGACATGCACACCCATCATTTCAGCCAGCCTGAAATGACTGGTTGATTTGGGCCCCCACCAAAAAAGAAGCAATCAATCTCTCCTTGCACAATCTGGCTCTACAGAGGCAAGATGTCCACCTCCTCCTCATCCTCCAATTCCTCACCCCTTTCACTGTGTACATCCCCCTCCTCACAGATTATTAATTCGTCCCCACTGGAATCCACCATCTCAGGTCCCTGTGTACTTTCTGGAGGCAATTGCTGGTGAAATTCTCCACGGAGGAATTGATTATAATTCATTTTGATGAACATCATCTTCTCCACATTTTCTGGAAGTAACCTCGTACGCCGATTGCTGACAAGGTGAGCGGCTGCACTAAACACTCTTTCGGAGTACACACTAGAGGGGGGGCAACTTAGGTAAAATAAAGCCAGTTTGTGCAAGGGCCTCCAAATTACCTCTTTTTCCTGCCAGTATACGTACGGACTGTCTGACGTACCTACTTGGATGCGGTCACTCAAATAATCCTCCACCATTTTTTCCATGGTGACAGAATCATATGCAGTGACAGTAGACGACATGTCAGTAATCGTTGGCAGGTCCTTCAGTCCGGACCAGATGTCAGCACTCGCTCCAGACTGCCCTGCATCACCGCCAGCGGGTGGGCTCGGAATTCTTAGCCTTTTCCTCGCAGCCCCAGTTGCGGGAGAATGTGAAGGAGGAGCTGTTGACGGGTCACGTTCCGCTTGACTTGACAATTTTCTCACCGGCAGGTCTTTGAACCTCTGCAGACTTGTGTCTGCCGTAAAGAGAGATACAACATAGGTTTTAAATCTAGGATCGAGCACGGTGGCCAAAATGTAGTGCTCTGATTTCAACAGATTGACCACCCGTGAATCCTGGTTAAGTGAATTAAGGGCTCCATCCACGAGTCCCACATGCCTAGCGGAATCGCTCTGTTTTAGCTCCTCCTTCAATGTCTCCAGCTTCTTCTGCAAAAGCCTGATGAGGGGAATGACCTGACTCAGGCTGGCAGTGTCTGAACTGACTTCACGTGTGGCAAGTTCAAAGGGTTGCAGAACCTTGCACAACGTTGAAATCATTCTCCACTGCGCTTGAGTCAGGTGCATTCCCCCTCCTTTGCCTAAATCGTAGGTAGCTGTATAGGCTTGAATGGCCTTTCGCTGCTCCTCCATCCTCTGAAGCATATAGAGGGTTGAATTCCACCTCGTTACCACCTCTTGCTTCAGATGATGGTGGGGCAGGTTTAGGAGAGTTTGCTGGTGCTCCAGTCTTCGGCACGCGGTGGCTGAATGCCGAAAGTGGCCCGCAATTCTTTGGGACACCGACAGCATCTCTTGCACGCCCCTGTCGTTTTTAAATAATTCTGCACCACCAAATTCAATATATGTGCAAAACATGGGACGTGCTGGAATTTGCCCACATTTGATGCACGCACCATATTGGTGGCGTTGTCCGATGTCACAAATCCCCAGGAGAGTCCAATTGGGGTAAGCCATTCTGCGATGATGTTCCTCAGTTTCCGTAAGAGGTTGTCAGCTGTGTGCCTCTTCTGGAAAGCGGTGATACAAAGCGTAGCCTGCCTAGGAACGAGTTGGCGTTTGCGATATGCTGCTACTGGTGCCGCCGCTGCTGTTCTTGCTGCGGGAGGCAATACATCTACCCAGTGGGCTGTCACAGTCATATAGTCCTTAGTCTGCCCTGCTCCACTTGTCCACATGTCCGTGGTTAAGTGGACATTGGGTACAACTGCATTTTTTAGGACACTGGTGACTCTTTTTCTGAGGTCTGTGTACATTCTCGGTATCGCCTGCCTAGAGAAATGGAACCTAGATGATATTTGGTACCGGGGACACAGTACCTCAAGCAAGTCTCTAGTTTCCTGTGAATTAACGGTGGATACCGGAAACATGTTTGACACCACCCAGGCTACCAAGGCCTGAGTTATCCGCTTTGCAGCAGGATGACTGCTGTGATATTTCATCTTCCTCGCAAAGGACTGTTGGACAGTCAATTGCTTACTGGAAGTAGTACAAGTGGTCTTCCGACTTCCCCTGTGGGATGACGATCGACTCCCAGCTGCAACAACAGCAGCGTCAGCAGCAGTAGGCGTTACACTCAAGGATGCATTGGAGGAATCCCAGGCAGGAGAGGACTCGTCAGACTTGCCAGTGACATGGCCTGCAGGACTATTGGCTTTCCTGTGTAAGGAGGAAATTGACACAGAGGGAGTTGGTGGTGTGGTTTGCAGGAGCTTGGTTACAAGAAGAAGGGATTTAGTTGTCAGTGGACTGCTTCTGCTGTCACCTAAAGTTTTGAACTTGTCAATGACTTCTGATGAATGCGCTCCAGGTGACGTATTGTTATGAACCACAGGTAGTGGTTCATTCCTATTTTATGTTTATAGTTCTCTTGCAGGCCAGGATTTCCCTTTGCTCTGGTTTAGAGGATTATTGTTTGCTATCAGTGGTCAGTCTGTGTAATTGCAGTCTGTTCCCATGTGTTCAGCCTCACCTGGCTGCTAATTGCATCTTGTCAGTTTGGAGTCATGCAACAGGGCAGCTGCATGACATAATTAATTAGGCCTCTCTGTTATATGCTGGCTGAGTGCAATTCACAGACGCTGGTGATATTTCTAGGTTTCCAGTCTGCTTGAGTTCTGAGCTTGTTCCTGCCAGTTCCTGAGCTCCAGTCTAGCAGTGTCTGTCTAGCTGCTTCCTGTGTCGATTCCTGTGTCAGTCCCTGTGTCGATTCCTGTGTCTGATCCCGTGTCCTGCCGTGAAGCGTTCCTGTCCAGAAGTCCTGTGGCTTTGCCTATGCCTGGTCGAGTTTCTGGCTTCTTGGTGTCCACCGGTCTGTCGTTTGGGATTCTGCCTGTCCTCCAGTTCTGAGAGTCTGTGTCGGCAGCGTTGGGGGTTCCTGTCCGTTTGCCAGTATTTGTACCGGTTCCGTGAGTAGCGGCTCTGCCGCGTCCGTCGGCCTAGGCCGCTGTATTCCTTGGTTATATCTGTCACTGGTGTTTTGCAGAGGGTTCTGCTTATGCTGTCACCGCCGATACACAAAAGTATTGTGTCGGCGTGTGGACAGCATTTCCTTTGTTGTTCTTTTCCCTGGCGGAAATCCGTGCATACTTTAGTTTCAGCTTTGTTAGTAGCCCCTGGCTTTGTTGTTCAGTTAGAGGGCCACTTGTTATCACCCTGTCTCGGTTCACTCTTTGTCTCTCATTAAGACCTGAGGGGGCATCGGAGTTGGGCAGACGTAATCCGCCCTTCAAACGCGGCTGCCATGGGCCCAAGCAACCATAGTCTCGCAAGAGTGTACTGACAGCACGGGCGAGACAACGGAGATAGGGTGCCAGGGGCTATTCCCTTTCCATTCCCCTTTCCCAGCATTACGTTCTGGTATTCAGGTCCTACCGTATAAGATCATCCCTGATCTGAGTATCAGAATCATAACACGTATAAGGGAGGATGTTCCGAGGTGGTTAACGTCCTTATCCCTACTTACAGCTTGACAAAGGCGACACACGGCTTGACACCTGTTGTCCGCATTTGTGTTAAAATAATTCCACACCGAAGAGGTGATTTTTTTTGTACTTTGACCAGGCATGTCAATGGCCATATTCGTCCCACGGACAACAGGTGTCTCCCCGGGTGCCTGACTTAAACAAACCACCTCACCATCAGTATCCTCATCGTCAATTTCCTCCCCAGCGCCAGCAACACCCATATCCTCATCCTGGTGTACTTCAACAGTGACATCTTCAATTTGACTATCAGGAACTGGACTGCGGGTGCTCCTTCCAGCACTTGCAGGGGGCGTGCAAATGGTGGAAGGCGCCACCTCTTCCCGTCCAGTGTTGGGAAGGTCAGGCATCGCAGCCGACACAATTGGACTCTCCTTGGGGATTTGTGATTTAGAAGAACGCACAATTCTTTGCTGTGCTTTTGCCAGCTTAAATCTTATCATTTTTCTAGCGAGAGGATGAGTGCTTCCATCCTCATGTGAAGCTGAACCACTAGCCATGAACATAGGCCAGGGCCTCAGCCGTTCCTTGCCACTCCGTGTCGTCGCCTCTCCTCAGACGCTTTTAATTTAGATTTTTAGGTCATTTTACTGAACTTTTGTTTTTTGGATTTTACATGCTCTCTACTATGACATTGGGCATCGGCCTTGGCAGACGACGTTGATGGCATTTCATCGTCTCGGCCATGACTAGTGGCAGCAGCTTCAGCACGAGGTGGAAGTGGATCTTGATCTTTCCCTATTTTACCCTCCACATTTTTGTTCTCCATTTTTTAATGTGTGAAATTATATGCCAGTATCAATAGCAATGGCCTATTGCTATATATACTGCGCACAACTGAAATGCACCACAGGTATGGATGGATAGTATACTTGACGACACAGAGGTAGGCAGAGCAGTGGCCTACTGTACCGTACTGCTATATATTATATACTGGTGGTCAGCAAACTGTGCAAAACTGAAATGCACCACAGGTATGGATGGATAGTATACTTTACGACACAGAGGTAGGTAGAGCAGTGGCCTACTGTACCGTACTGCTATATATTATAACTGCTATATATTATATACTGGTGGTCAGCAAACTGTGCAAAACTGAAATGCACCACAGGTATGGATGGATAGTATACTTGACGACACAGAGGTAGGTAGAGCAGTGGCCTTCTGTACCGTACTGCTATATATTATATACTGGTGGTCCGCAAACTGTGCAAAACTGAAATGCACCAGTGGTATGGATGGATAGTATACTTGACGACACAGAGGTAGGTAGAGCAGTGGCCTACTGTACCGTACTGCTATATATTATATACTGGTGGTCAGCAAACTGTGCAAAACTGAAATGCACCACAGGTATGGATGGATAGTATACTTGACGACACAGAGGTAGGTAGAGCAGTGGCCTACTGTACCGTACTGCTATATATTATATACTGGTGGTCAGCAAAATTATGCACTATAGTATATATACTACAATGCAGCACAGATATGGAGCGTTTTTCAGGCAGAGAACGTATAATACTGGTGGTCACTGGTCAGCAAAACTGCACTGTACTCCTCCTATATAATATACTGCTGGTCCCCAGTCCCCACAATAAAGCACACTGAGCACAGATATTTGCAGCACACTGAGCACAGATATGGAGCGTTTTTCAGGCAGAGAAAGTATAATAATGGTGGTCACTGGTCAGCAAAACTCTGCACTGTACTCCTCCTATATAATTCTGCTGGTCCCCAGTCCCCACAATAAAGCAGTGTGAGCACAGATATTTGCAGCACACTGAGCACAGATATGGAGCGTTTTTCAGGCAGAGAACGTAGATATTTGCAGCACACTGAGCACAGATATTTGCAGGACACTGAGCACAGATATTTGCAGCCCCCTGAACATAGAAACTGAGAGGACGCCAGCCACGTCCTCTCACGATCATCTCCAATGCACGTGTGAAAAATGGCAGCAACGCGCGTCTCTTTATATAGAATACGAATCTCGCGAGAATCCAACAGCGGGATGATGACGTTCGGGCGCGCTCGGGTTAACCGAGCAAGGTGGGAGAATCCGAGTTGCTCGGACCCGTGCAAAAAAAGGTGAAGTTCGGGCGGGTTCGGATTCCGACGAACCGAACCCGCTCATCACTAGTTGAAATGCCGGGTTGCTCGACTCGAATTATTCACTTTGGTGCTTTCAGACTGCACCTCCCAGTTCCCAGTTACAATTGCAATCGGCCAGTCGGGATAATTATTGATGATGAAATGTATTGTAAGGTGATCAAAAATACTCTCTGTATTGTATGGCAGTCACTGGTGCTCTCTGTATTATATGGCAGTCACTGGTGCTCTCTGTATTATATGCAGTCACACCTCTCTGTATTATATGGCAGTTACTGGAGCTCTCTGTATTGTATGGCAGTCACATTAATCTGTATTGTATGGCGGTCACTAATGCTCTCCAAATTATATAGTTGATGCTAATGCCCTCTACATTATATGGTGGTCACTGGTGCTCTCTCTATTATATGGTTGTCACTGATGCTCTCTGTATTATATGGCAGTCAGTGTTGCTATCTGCAATTCATGACACCCACTGTGATATTCTCTGCATTATATAGCGGTTACTGGGATTCTCTATGGTTTTACCATAGAGAGCTGAGTCTTGGATCCTGTGTTGACTGATACTTGGTTGTCCCCAGGGCTTAAAATTGCAGTTGAGATAATTTGTCAGGTGCAGCTTCACGGGATATAGATAAGAGTAAAGACAACGACTGACCCCACCAAGGTACCACTAGAGAACTACTGTACGGGACATTGCATCACTGAATTCAGCAGACAATGTGCAACACTGGAATACAGGGGATACGAGGCCATAGCATAGACTATCCAACCGCATGATTACACGCAGGATGCAATACCCAAAGGTTATCAGTAACTCAGTTTGGCAGTATACAGCAAAGTCACTGATGAGTCAAATGCAACAGGAAGAATTTAGCAGTATACAGCATGCAATAGGAAAAGCAGAGTAGAAGCATACAGTACAAGCAGAAGTCAGTGTGAGCAGCAGACAATGCAGAGGTTGGTCCAGAAAGCAGATTGTCAGAACTGGGGTTATTTCTGTACCCTGACTGAAGCTTACGGTGGGGGCTGTATTGAAGACCATGTGGCGAAAGCTCTGAGGCTTTCTTAGGTTTCTGTGCATGAAGTTAGCACTGAGGAGACTATTAGGCACTGAATAGGGGGGAAGTAGACCGAGAGACTTGCAAAATGAGCTCGATGAGGTCTGGTATCTGGTACCGGGCTGGAACCACAAATGACACTGGTAGCCAGGCTGAACTGATGGGTATTGAGGCGACTGGGCTATGTACACAGGAGCGGTTTTAGGTGTAGGCAGGAGCGGTTCTTGGTGCGGGCAAGCAGTGCCTGCGCCCGGACGCTGCAGCCTGGGGGCGCGGCCGCAGTCACCCTACAGGCACCGCCGCCTACCCGCACCCAGGCTTGGACTGGCCCACAGGGGTACAGGGGAAACCACCGGTGGGCCCCACTGCCTGGGCCCCCACCTTCTGCTCTAAGGATCAGGTTCCAGACTGTGCACTTGAATTATACGTTATATATATGTACCCTTATACTGTATTATGGTGTATTTTCTACAGTGCATTGCTGTTATTAATCTGGTATTATCAGGCATGCAGCAGCTGAATTTACTGTATATATTATTATTTATGAAGGGGCCCAGACATTGCAATCTCTAATGGTTAGTCAAACCAATGAGGTGGCAGGCCACACCCCCTCTGTGGACTGGCCACACCCCTAAACATGGGCCCCTACCACTGCATTTCCCCGGTGGGCCCTACATGCCCCAGTCCAACACTGCCCGCACCCCGCTCCCCGGCTGCAGCAGACGCCGTGGGCTGTGTGGGCGTCCGCTGCAGCCAACTCCAGTGACAGATACTAGAGGTCATTATTGACCTCTAGTGTCTGTGCGGCGCTGCTATGACGTCATGACGTCTCTCCCATAGAGAGGAGCCACGGGAGGCCAGACGGAGCAGCAGCAGCAGCGGTCGGGAAGCAGGAGCGGGGCAGTGGTAAGTATTGTTTTTTTTATTTTTGTGTGTGTTTGTAAGCGGCTACTAAGGGGCACAGCGACAGGGGGAACAACTACTGGGGGCAAAGCAACAGGGGCACAGCGACAGAGGGCACAACTACTGGGGGCAAAGCAACAGGGGGCACAGCGACAGAGGGCACAACTACTGGGGGCACAGCGACAGAGGGCACAACTACTGGGGGCAAAGCAACAGGGGGCACAGCGACAGAGGGCATAACTACTGGGGGCAAAGCAACAGGGGGCACAGCGACAGAGGGCACAACTACTGGGGGAAAAGCAACAGGGGGCACAACTACTGGGGCAAATCTACTGGGGGCATAGCTACAGGGGGCACAACTACTCGGGGCACAGCGACAGGGGGCACAACTACTGGGGGCAAAGCAACAGGGGCACAGCAACGGGGCACAACTACTGGGGCAAATCTACTGGGGGCATAGCTATAAGGGGCACAACTACTGGGGGCACAGCTACAGGGGGCAAATCTACTGGGGGCAAATCAACTGGGGGGCACAACTACTTGGGGCAAATCTGGGGGCACAGCTACTGGGGGCATAACTGTGGCCACACCCCTCCCCTATGAAGCCACACCCCTATTTTTTTCTGTGCGCCTCCGGCGCACACTAACTGTTTTGCCGCGGGACGGGGGGCGCCAGTGGAAACTTTCGCACTGGGCGACACAAGGTGTAGAACCGGTCCTGGGTGTGGGCATGAAGGACGACTGCGCCGGGCACTGCAGTCTGAGGCTGCAGCCGCAGTCACCCCGCAGGCGCCAGCCTGCACCCCGCACAACGGCTGCTGCAGGCGCCATGGGCTGCATGGGCGCCCGCTGCAGTTGACATCACTGAGGGAGACAATCAGATGCTAGAGGTGCAGACTGGACCTGTAGCGTGTGGAGGGGAGCAGGGAGACAGACGTTAAATGCCATAAATACTAGAGATGAGCGGGTTCGGTTCGTCGAGATCTGAACCCCCCTGAACTTCACCTATTTTACACGGGGTCCGAGGCAGCCTCGGAAATCCCCGCCTTGCTGGGTTAACCCGAACGAGGCCGAACGTCATCATCCTGCTGTCGGATTTTCGCAAGATTCGTATTCCATATAAAGAGCCGTGCGTCGCCGCCATTTTCACTCGTGCATTGGAGATTGAACGGAGAGGACGTGGCTACGTTCTCTCCCTGAAAAGCTCTGTATCTGTGCTCAGTGTGCTGCAAATATCTGTGCTCAGTGTGCTGCAAATATCTGTGCTCAGTGTGCTGCAAATATCTACGTTCTCTGCCTGAAGAGCTCCATATCTGTGCTCAGTGTGCTGCAAATATCTACGTTCTCTGCCTGAAAAGCTCCATATCTGTGCTCAGTGTACTGCAAATATCTGTGCTCAGTGTGCTGCATTGTGGGGACCACCAGTATATAATTATAGTAGTACAGTACAGTAGGCTATTGCTGTATCTTGCAGCTCCGTGTCAGACTCAGTTCTAGACAGTATCCTAATCATCAGTGCTCAATATCTGCTGCATTGTTGTGTGACCAGTATATACTATATATATATATTATATATAGTAGTACAGTGCAGCATTTTGGTGACCACCAGTATAGTAGTACAGTACAGTACAGTAGTCCATTGCTGTATCTTGCAGCTCCATGTCACTTCAAGTATCCATATCTGTGCTGCATTGTTGTGAGCAGTATATTAGTAGTACAGTGCAGCATTTTGGTGACCAACAGTATATAGTTGTACAGTACAGTAGGCCATTGCTGTATCTTGCAGCTCTGTGTCACTTCAAGTATCCATATCTGTGCTGCATTGTTGTGAGCTGTATATATAGTAGTACAGTGCAGCATTTTGGTGACCACCAGTATATAGTTGTACAGTACAGTACAGTAGGCCATTGCTGTATCTTGCAGCTCCGTGCCACTTCAAGTATCCATATCTGTGCTGCATTGTTGTGAGCAGTATAGTAGTACAGTGCAGCATTTTAGTGACCACCAGTATATAGTTGTACAGTACAGTAGGCCATTGCTGTATCTTGCAGCTCCGTGTCACTTCAAGTATCCATATCTGTGCTGCATTGTTGTGAGCAGTGTAGTAGTACAGTGCAGCATTTTGGTGACCACCAGTATATAGTTGTACAGTACAGTAGGCCATTGCTGTATCTTGCAGCTCTATGTCACTTTAAGTATCCATATCTGTGCTGCATTGTTGTGAGCAGTATATTATTAGTACAGTGCAGCATTTTGGTGACCAACAGTATATAGTTGTACAGTACAGTAGTACAGTGCTCAGTGTCAGTGCTGCATTGTGGTGACCAGTATACTACAGTACAATAGTCCAGTGCTGTTCTCGCTGCCCAGTGTCAGTTCTCCGTAGTATCATCAGTGCTCAGTAAAATCAGTGCTCAGTATAATCAGTGATTGATCAGTATAATCAGTTCTCAGTATAATCAGTGCGCTGTTAGATGTGCGCCCGTTTTCCGCCATTAGTGCATTGGGATTTAGACAATGATGATGAAGTTATTGTGTCCCCGGTACAAAATCCCATCTAGATTCCACTTCACTAGGCAGGCGAGAGCGAGATTTTACCAATTAATATCAGTGATTTATAATTAATTATTAATTACAGTGATCTTGCCAAATGATTCCAGTGATTTTGTCATTTTCTTCCAGTGATTTGGACCAATAATACCATTGATTAGAACGAATAATTCCTGTGATTTTGTCATTTTCTTCCAGTGATTTGGACCAATAATACCATTGATTAGAATGAATAATTCCTGTGATATTGAGGTGTTTGTGTCGCTTAGCTTAGCCATCCAGCGACCACAGTGCACCTCTTTTTCTCTTTTCTTTGCATCATGTGCTGTTTGGGGCCAATTTTTTTAAGTGCCATCCTGTCTGACACTGCAGTGCCACTCCTAGATGGGCCAGGTGTTTGCGCCGCCCTCTTGGGTTCGCTTAGCTTAGTCATCCAGCGACCTTGGTGCAAATTTTAGGACTAAAAATAATATTTTGAGGTGTTCAGAATAGACTGGAAATGAGTGGAAATTATGGTTATTGATGTTAATAATACCATAGGATCAAAATTACCCCCAAATTCTATGATTTAAGCTGTTTTTGAGGGTTTTTTGAGAAAAAACACCCGAATCCAAAACACACCCGAATCCGACAAAAAATTTTAATGGAGGTTTTGCCAAAACGCGTCCGAATCCAAAACACGGCCGTGGAACCGAATCCAAAACCAAAACACAAAACCCGAAAATTTCCGGTGCACATCTCTATAACAAATACGCAAAAGTAGCTTCCACATTACATACATCAATAAGTAAATAACGCCATTGTTCATACTACACTATACTGTCAACCCTGCATTAGAACCCTCTCCAAAAAGGTGGTATATGAGGACACTTTTAGCAGCAATGATTACCAGATGGTGGTAAAATAGTCCCCAGCAGTCTCTGAGCAGTCAGTTGGTATATAATTGTCACAGTAGGAAAAATCCACACGGTAGCCAAAACACTGCAGATTTGTTTCCAACGGAGAGCAATGCAGTCCAAAGTATATATAAGGTGTGACCATAGATGATAAGGAATGGATAATGGTTGTACAGTAATTGCCCTGCAGGAGCTTGGCATGAGATTTTGTGCTGAGCACACTTTCCACAGGAAGCCACAAATTCTTGAACTTCTTGTTTGAGAGCGGGACCTCTGAATAAATTTGAGAGTCTTTTGGACCCCAGAGTGAACGGCAAGCCGTGAAGCATGTCCCTAGTGTTAAAGTTTCTTGCACACAACAGAAGTCACAAATCATTTTTCTGGAGGTGGAGTAGGAACCCAATTGACTGCTCAAAAATATAGAGGATCAATATTGGGATGAGTTTTTGTTCTGGACCATGGATAAAGAGAGGGTGTCAGCCTTGCAATTGTGGGAACCAGGCCGAAAAGTTACCTTGAAGTCAAACCTGGAGAAAAACAGAGCCCATATTTCTTGTCTAGGGTTGAGGCACTGAGCTGACTTCACATACAGGAGATTATTATGGTCTATAATAATTGAAACTGGATATTTAGCACCTTCCAGTAAATGTCTCCACTCCTCCAGAGCCAGTTAAATTGCAGGTGATTCTTTATTGCCATTGTAATAGTTTCGGCTGGAAGGAATTGACGAGAGAAAAACGAGGTAGTCATCTTCAAATCGTTGGGACAAAACAGCATCCACTCCTACCGCTGAGTCGTTAACTTCTAAAATAAAAGGACGAGAGACCTCGGGCTGTCTTGACACAGGAGCTTAGACGAAGGCCTGTTTGAAGCATTGAAAGGCTAATTAAGTTCCCTCTGTCAATTAAATGGGTCTGATCCTTTAAGAGTAAGACGAAGGCCTGTTTGAAGCATTGAAAGGCTAATTAAGCTTCCTCTGTCCAATTAAATGGGTCTGATCCTTTAAGAGTAAAAACAGTAATTGGCACAACATGGGTGGAGAAGTTGTTGATTAAGTTTTGGTAATGATTTGCAAATCCAAGAAATTGTTGCACTGCCTTTGAAGTAGGTGAAAGGGACAATATTAGAATTGCCAAAAGTTTCTCTGGATCCATCTGCAGACGTGTTCCTGATATAATGTATCCCAAGAAGGGAATTGAGGATATTTCAAAAATACATTTCTTCAATTTTCAGAAAAGTTGATTGGAGCAATGACGGCATAGAACCTCTTTGATTTGTATACAATGAGACTTTAGGCTGTCTGAAGAGATTAGAATAATGACCATATACAGTACACAACCAAGCTCTTATAGATGACCTCATATTGCATAGAACGAACAACATGACAAGATATTCATAGTGCCCATCTCAAGTGTTGAAGGCCGTCTTCCATACATCTCCTGCTCGAATTCTAATCAGGTTGCATGCTCCTCTTAGATCCAGTTTGGTCACTTTTCGCACCTCTGACCCAAATATCTAATAAATTAGAGGAGTTGGGTAAAGAATTTTGGGTGCGATTTTATATAGGTCTCTGTAGTTGATTCATGAACAGAACATGACACAGATAAGGCAATATCCAGGTCACAAGCTCAGAATAGAATAGATGGCTGAGCAGCAACACTGGAGCACGGGAGCACTTGCAAGTAAATGCTACATCTGGGAAGGTGCTAGCTCTAAGGGTTCCTGTCCTCGTAAGACGTACAAATTATGTGACCACAAGAATAAAACAACTACAACAAAACTCTGTTATCCATAATACCATTCCCTAGTCTTATTTAGATCAGCGCTTTGATTCTTGTTCTTTGCGAGTGTATTACCGGTACTTATATTTTTTAATATATATAATAAGCTTTTAAAACATTATTCCACCACAGTCTATTTCTGGAAGATCTCGGAGAGATATATTCCTGTTGCATAAGTGATGTCGTGAGAATTGAATAGCACTTAAGAAGAAGACTTCTGTGAGTGAATTCAGCTTTGCTATAAATGTATTTATTTTTGGCTCAGGAATATCAACTACAGCCCTTTCCAGGTAATTTCGCACGTGTCGGCACTTACTTCACCGTCGGACAATTTTTTTGTCCTTATATTTTATTCCAGGAATTCACAACACCAAATTAACAAGAGGCACCAACATGGAAAGCTGATAACCGCATAATGGGGGTCATTCCGAGTTGATCATTCGCTAGCACCTTTTTGCTGTGCTGCAATCAGATAGTCGCCGCCTATGGGGGAGTGTATTTTTGCTTTGCAAGTGTGCGAACGCTTTTGCAGCCGACGGCGCAAAAAAAGTTTTTTGCAGTATCTGAGTAGCTCTGGACATACTCAGCCGCTGCGATCACTTCAGCCTGTCCGGTCCCGGAATTGACGTCAGACACCCGCCCTGCAAACGCTTGGACACGCCTGCGTTTTTCCAAACACTCCCAGAAAACGGTCAGTTGCCACCAACAAACGCCCTCTTTCTGTCAATCACCTTGCGATCGACTGTGCGAATGGATTCTTTGTTAAAACCATCGCCCAGCACTGATCCACTTTGAACCCGTACAATGTGCCTACGCATTGCGCTGCATACGCATGCGCAGTAGTAACCTGGTCGCTGCGCTGCAAAAAACAGCAGCGAGCGATCAACTCGGAATGACCCCCAATAGACGGTGTGAAAACTTGTGTGATTGTGGGGTAAGTCACAATGATTTTTTTTTGTATTATTGTGTTATTGTAATTTGGTGCCCACATGCTTGTACATGCTTGTAATTTGGTACACATGATTCATAATCCAGACAATACAATAAAATGAGGGGTATGTTTTTGGGATGCGGTCAATTTACCTACAATCAAAATCCTGACGGTCAAAATCCCGACAACCAATGACCGATGGTCAAAATCCCGACAAGGTCAAAATCCCGACATGGGGGTATATTTACTAAGCTCCCGATTTTGACCGATTTTGCGTTTTTTCTTCTAAGTGTCATCTCGGGAATTTACTAAAGTCAAATCTCGGCAGTGATGAGGGCATTCGTATTTTTTTTAAAGGCAAAGAAAAAAAATACGAATGAATACACCATCGGTCAAACACGCCTGTTATTTTATACAACTCTGTAATTTACTAAAAATTTGTATTCACAATCACTGTCGGCAATAGCCAAACACTGCCGCGAAAAAAATACAAATCGTAAAAAAAAGCAGTTTTCAAATAGACCTGCTTTTTTTTTTACCGTATTCTGATAGGCATGCACGGATCAGTGAGATCCATGCATGTTTATCAGTGGGAAGGGATGTGAAAGGGTTAAAAATCATAAAAAAAGTTTTGCGTGGGGTCCCCCCTCCTAAGCATAACCAGCCTCGGGCTCTTTGAGCCGGTCCTGGTTGAAAAAATACGGGGGGGGAAATGACTGGGGTCCCCCATATTTAAACAACCAGCACCGGGCTCTGCACCTGGTCCTGGTGCAAAAAATACGAGGGACAAAAAATGTAGGGGTCCCCCGTATTTTTAACACCAGCACCGGGCTCCACTAGTCAGAGAGATAATGCCACAGCCGGGGGACACTTTTATATTGGTCCCTGCGGCCCTGGCATTAAATCCCCAACTAGTCACCACTGGCCGGGGTACCCTGGAGGAGTGGGGACCCCTTAAATCAAGGGGTCCCCCCCTCCAGCCACCCAAGGACCAGGGGTGAAGATTGAGGCTGTCCCCCCCATCCAAGGGTGGTGGATGGGAGGCTGATAGCCTTTTGTGTAAAAAAAAGAATATTGTTTTTTGTAGCAGAACTACAAGTCCCAGCAAGCCTCCCCGCAAGCTGGTACTTGGAGAACCACAAGTACCAGCATGCGGGGGGGAAACGGGTCCGCTGGTACCTGTAGTTCTACTACAAAAAAATACCCAAATAAAAACAAAACACACACACCGTGATAATAAAATTTTACTAAACATACATGCACACTTACATACATACATAGGGGTCCCCACTCCTCCAGGGTACCCCGGCCAGGGGTGACTAGTTGGGGATTTAATGCCAGGGCCGCAGGGACCAATATGAAAGTGTCCCCCGGCTGTGGCATTATCTCTCTGACTAGTGGAGCCTGGTGCTGGTGTTAAAAATACGGGGGACCCCTCCATTTTTTGTCACCCGTATTTTTTGCACCAGGACCAGGCGCAGAGCCCGGTGCTGGTTGTTTAAATATGGGGGGACCCCAGTCAATTTCCCCCCCGTATTTTTACAACCAGGACCGGCTCAAAGAGCCCGAGGCTGGTTATGCTGAGGAGGGGGGACCCCACACAATTTTTTCCCCTGATTTTTAACTCTTTCTTCACCTCCTAATATACACAATGAAGCCCTGCACGGATCTCACAGATCCGGCTGGGATTCATTGTGTTAAGTCCGGCAGTGTTTTACTAATCACTCCCGTAAAACACGGCATCGGATAAAACGAAAATGCAGAATACGACAGCTTAGTAAATGAGTCGTACAAAAAACAAAAAGTTGCAAATTCACACTACCGATGTCATTCGTGTTTAATCTCCCTCCAAATCCCGACAATTACGAATCTTAGTAAATATACCCTAAGGTCAAAAAAACGACATTTAAAATGTCGATAAATCAAAAAGTTGACATGAGTCTTTCCTTTTTTTTTTTCTTTTGAAACCGACTTGTTCATACTTTACCATCCCAGTGGACCTGGAGAGGAATATAATAGTGCCCGAAGCATGGCGAGCGCTGCGAGCTATGCGAGGGGATGCGGTACACTTATACGGTGTACATGTCAACCCAGTGGCGTCAGAAGGCGGGTGCGGGGGGTGCGGCCCTCAGAAGGGGTGACACCAAAGTGCCAGCTCTTCTGTAGTGACAGGAGCCGAGTGCTGCAGTGAGATAATCTCCTGCAGCACTCAGCTTCTGTCACAGATAAGAGCCGGCACTGCAAGCTGACCAGTCTCCGGTGGCAGCCAGCGTCTTCGGGGAAGCTGGACATGCCCCCGGAACGAAGGAGAAAAGGTCCGCGAGGCCACGCCCCCTTTAAAATTAGGCCACTCCCCCCTCTTTGGGCACCCGCGGCTCCAGCGGGCTGAGCGGAGGGGGGTGATAATACAGAGTGTGCTCCGGGTGTCACCACACCCCGGTGACGCCTCTGTGTCAACCTATGTCGACATACACACCAAAAACTCCATGCACCCCTGTGTGGACTCTATTATCCTGAACCTGTCTCAGCTGTTCCTTAGCAATCTATCTAAGCCAATGTAAGGTGACTAGTGTACCTTTAAAAGCCATAAAGGGTGTGGCAGGTGCACATTAAATCTAGCAGGCAGATGATGGGGTATATTTACTAAGCTCTCGATTTTGACCGAGATGGTGTTTTTTCTTCAAAGTGTCATCTCGGGAATTTACTAAACTCAAATCACAGCAGTGATGAGGGCATCCGTATTTTTATTACGGCTGTGTAGTTAAAATACGAATGAATACACCATCGGTCAAACGCGGCTGTTTAGATCTAGAACTCGGTCATTTACTAAGCATTCGTATTTGAAATCTCAACCGTGAAAATGGATTTGCGGGCGGAAAAAATTACTAATCGTACAAAAAGCCTAAAAAAAAGTAGACCTGCTTTTGAGAAGCGTGTTTACATGTGTTGTCAATTCTACATTAGTCACACCTGACTTTTTGGACCTTTAAAAGGGGCCCAAGCACATTTTTCACCACTCTCAATCTGAAATGGCTGCTACTGTGTGTAGTACTGCTGTCTTGTTTGCTGGGGGATACCTGACACTGCTCCATGAGGCTACAATAAACCCTGGCCAGGGAAATCAACAGGGTAAGCAGGTTGTATATGTTCCGCGTAGGCTGGCCATGGCTTGTTTTTTTATTGGGACTTTAAACAATAACAAAATTGCTGATGACCATGTTATACAGATGCTCAGACTAAATGTAATTAATTTTTTCCCTCTGTATGACCTTGTCAAACTGACCCTAGACCCTGAGACAGTACGCTCTCGCTCTGTCTCAGGCCTGCACAAACTCCTGCCTGTGTTGCACTTTATGGCTACCGGCAGCTTCCAGCCTGTGACTGGCAATGTAATTAGTATCTCACAGGCCACCTTTTAAACATTTTTTAATTCAGGTGAGTTAAAACATACATACACGTCTATGTCTAAGTGGTGCTTCTGTAATGTAATAAAAAAACACTATTGTATTGATTACAGGTCATGACACTCACCTGACCAGATTTTGCTGGGTCAGTTCCATTGGACATTAGTGTGCACTCCACATTCTTACACCCACCCGCACTGCTCCCCACACTCTCACACCCACCCGCACTGCTCTCATGAGACCAGGACATTTATCATTTTCACAAATTAATGTTTTCCTGCAAATGTGTCTCTCTTCTTTCTTCTTACACGGTACTTTCCCCCCACTGTGTGCTATTCCTGTAATGTGTACCTCCATTGGTTGCACACCCTGCCAGCAGTAACCTATGCAGTGCGCCCCACATGGCTGCCTCGGATGGATCCCCTGTGGGCGGGGTGTGCTTCATTTGGATCTTTCCATGCAGGGTATAGCATACTCCTACACTCGTGTCAATTTTCCCGTGAATGCATTTGGCCCTTGTATGGCTCATCTCCCACTGTGTAACCTTCGTAGTGCGCCCAACATGGCTGCCTTATCTGGTAAACTTGTGGATGGGATGAAAAATACATGGACCTGATGGTTTTATTGGAACCCTACTCTGAACCTAAGTTCTCTGCAATCTCCCCGTTTTGTGTTCTCTTCTAGGGGTGGACTATTCCACCCTGGGTAATCCTACGCAGTGCGCCTAAGATGGCTGCCGCACCTGGTACCTTGTGAGGGTGGAATACACAACCCCTGGAGGTTATTACCCAAAATGCTTACACCAACCCTACATTATGCTTTCTGTCTTTATTGTCTGTGTGGTTTATCTTTTGATGTAATACTTAAATCTTCTGTATTATGTGCATTGTTTGAGTTTTAGTTGGCGCCGCGGATGGCTGCCTCGGTGCTGCTCTGCCAAGCAGCCTTTGTGTTTAGTCCTACGTGTATAATATGTCTAATATGTTGAGTCTATTGTACAGTTGCAATGTACAGTATCAACTCATACGTGTAATGTGTGTAATGTATGCTATGTTCTTCCCCCTTCGTATGCTATGTGTTCCCCCTTCATGTTGCTGCTTGGCGATGCATTGTACCACAAAGAATTCCTAGTGTACGTGAGTACACCTGGCCAATAAAGCTGATTCTGATTCTGATTTAATTTTTGAAGGGCCACTCAGGTTTTGGATGTCTTGGCTGGCTACATAGATGCCTCTCTCTGCTTCCCTACCCAGGAGTCGCAGTGGTATGCAGTCAGGGTAGCTTTATCTGATCTTGCGGCCATGGACAATGTGCTGGGTGACATAGCTTAGACACATGTTGAGTTGAGGACACCTAGGGGCAGGCAATATATTTCTAACAATCCACATCTGGCCCAAGATACTAATGTGCATGTGGTTTGTGGAGCTAATTAAACAATACACATATTGCGTGTTCACAATTTATTAATTTTAACACACAACTTTTTGAGACCAATCTAAAAGAAAAAACACTGTAATGGTCAATATATTCTGGCAGAACATTATTAATGTTTTTTTTTTTGTGTGCTGGGTGCCGAGGATTGTGCTGGCTCGTTGGTGCGGGTTCGACTTGAGCGTCGGACTGGGGAATGAACTGGGGTGTGGCTTGGTGTCGTTGTCCCAGAACTAGCTGTGGCATGGTGTGATGCCAACACACTAAGGCTTTGGCTTAGATTGTTCAAGCTTGCTGTGAGCTGAGTGTTAGCGGCAGTGTTGTTAGCTATCATGCGTGAGAGGTTGTCGTTGATCATTTGATTGTGTTGTATGATCTGTATAAGTGATTGTTGCTGCCGCTGCTGATCATCCAAGATGCGTTGGAGGTTTGACTGCATTTGGGTGTTGTCTGCCCTCATCTGTTTCATGGAGTTAGCGATTCGGCCCACCTGCACTATAAGTCTGCCTGAGTTGCGACTCAGTCTAGGCAAATGATGGGGCAGACTTGACAGGTATTGGCTGTGGGTGTTGAGGCTTGCGCAGTATTGCGCCTGTTGCGACGACCAACGGCTCCAAAACTCAGGGCCCATTTGTGTGTCAACTTGTGTTGTGCTCAATTGGGGGCTGTGGGATGTTTGGGGTGGTTGGGGTATGTCCTGTGGCGTGGTTGTCTGAGTCGGATCGATGGGATGCAGGTGGAGTGTGAAGGTCTCCTGGTCACGTTCCTGCTGGGCATCCTCGGTGATGATGGCTGGGTCTGTATGGGGTTGAAGACAGCCACTATTTAGTAAATATGTAGCATTGGTCTTACTATAGCTTTACCTCAACATGCATTACTTCTTAATATTAATGTTGTAATTGCTACATAGATTGTGGCATAAACTTTGTTGCTCACCTTTTTTTTATAAATATGTGGCTTCTAACGTTCACTACTCATTTGTTTTTTTTGGGGGGGAATAGTAGGATTCTGAGCCATAATTAATGTTTAAACACGAAGAACTCTAACAAATTCAAAGTACTACATTTACATATTGGGTATGAAGCTTCCTTTGGAACAACACACACAATACAATAAATGTGTTGGCCAATACACTCATACATTGTTCAAGGCAGTCAGTGGTCTGCCAAAAATGAAAAAAATATATAGTGGCCTAAAATGTACACATTAACAATGGCTGAAAAAGTATTAAGGTGCCCTATGTTTAGAAGTGGTGTTGTTGGCCATGCAAAACAATTGGATGAGACTTAACATTTCTGTTGTTTTTTTACTTCAAAAATGATGTGTCAAAAATGTGTTGATATGGCCAACATCCCATCTGACAATTATCCATCTAAAAATACCTTAACACCATCTGCTTGTTGTTGTTGATTATTGCAAGGATGACTGGTCATTAGTGTATTATAATTTTCGATGTACTAACAGTGGAGCAGATGTATAAACCTGGAGAAGGCATAAGGAAGTGAAAAACCAGTGATATGTGCAAGGTGAGAAAGGCACAAGGCAAACAGATCCAATATGTACATTAACAGTTGTGTTTATTTTGTACTGCTGCCTTTATCACCTTGCACATATCAGTGTTTTTTCACTTCCTTATGCCTTCTCCAGGTTAATAAATCAACAACACTGTTATTTACTTATTTACACGTAATTGTTATGTTTACTCACCAGACAACTGAGGGGATTGTGGATCCTCACTTTGGGGGCTGGCCAATAGAGCTAGTGGTGGCACGGCCGACACTGCGGAGATGCGCCGTTGGGGTGGTGATGCTGGTGCTGGAGCTGGAGCCTCAAGACGGCGTCTCTTGGGTGGCCTCGTTGCCACAGTAACCAAGCCCTGTGATGGGCGCCTTAGTGTAGGTGGATTTGCCGAAGAAGAACCTGTGTGATAAGATAATCATTAACATTTTGTGTTTCTATGTGTTTGCAGAATATGTGTATACAGTTAAATCTTACCGGCATTGCCACCATCTCCATCTCTTGGCAGTGTTGGCTGTGGCCTGGCTGTGCTGCTTCTCTGGCGTACTGTAGAAATATGAAGAATGTCCTTATGAACATACTATTCTGGTGATATGTTTTTGCAAATTCCTTATTGTGATGTAAACATATGTGGTACCTGATGAGAATTAAACTAAACGATGCTTATGCATTTCTGCCTGACGTCATTGGGTGCGTATTCTTTAAATTAGCATAAATTATGCAAAAAATACAATACACAAAGGCGCATAATGCAAACAATTATACTACTTAAAAACAAAACGTCGTAGCTTGACACAACCACAATATTGCACTCTAAGGTCCCAATTTTGGATAATAATAATAAAACACTAGTCAAAAATATCTTGTAAAAATTGGAAACATCACAACCAAATATGCAATCAAAAACACATCAAGCACACAAAGGGCAACCCATAACAACACACAATAATCATAAATGATATTAAATGTATTTACAAAAAATCTTTGTTTAAAAATTAAAAATTTTAAAGCATGAAAACACACCTACAAACATTTACTTTTGACTTACAACACCAGAAAAACTCCAAGGCAACCAGTAAAAATTAAAAAAAAAAAAAAAATACAATACATCACCAACACATTAGAAGAATGAACAAACTGACAACCACAATTAGCTAGAAGACATTTCAGACAACTAAGGACAACGCACACATCTTAAATTGTTTTAAAAAAAACACAAATAACTCACCATCCTGCCTTGGCCGATCCGAATCCCGGACATAAGTGGCACCAACCACTTCTTGCGGAATGAGTGCACGCACAGGCTCCTCCCAATTGCGGTAAGATGCACGGAAGGGGTGTCCACCCCTGGTTTGGCGGGACAATTTAGCCTCCTTGGCCATCTTCGCCTTGACACGGCGCTTTATGACGTCAAAACGCTTACGGCACGTGTCCTCGGTCCGCCTCACCACACCCTCACTATTCACAGCCGCAATGACCTTCCCCCACAGAACACTCTTCCTGCGTGACGACACCTTTGCAGCATCATGGCCAAACAACTGCAGATGATGCCTCATCAGCTCCCGCACCAAAGCCATATTTTCAGCATAGCTAAATTTGACATTGCGGCCAGTCTTTGTAGTGGTGCGTGGCTGCGGAGCCACAACACCATCACTATCACTGGAGGCCGCAGCAGCAGCCACCCCCTCCTCCTCACTAACCTCCTCCACCTCACTAACCTCCTCCCTCTCACTCACCTCCTCCCTCTCACTCACCTCCTCCACCTCACTCACCTCCTCCCTCTCACTCACCTCCTCCACCTCACTCACCTCTGACTGGGACATAATCAGGACAAACAACAAATAACACTGAGAAAAAAAAACAATAAACACACTCCTCCACTACCACTACACACCACACACACACTCACTCACTCACTCACTCACTCACTCACAAACAATGACAATAGACGTTAAATAAAAAACAATGACAAAAAAGTAAACAAACTTTAAATAACTACACAACAAGTATGACAAGACTACTTACACACACAGTACAGCACTCAACAATCGCAAAAAACCTCCTCAAATCCACCACAAACTCCAAACAACTCTCCAACTCCTAACACACCTTCCTCTCATTTCTCCACTAGCTAAACCCACGAGGTGCTGACGGTTTGGGGCGTTTTTATAGTAATGTGCACAGACATTCCTCCATCACGAATCAAACCAATCACGGACGAGTGACAAAAACGAAACTTAGAAAAAAAACGCGTCCGTGAACGGACAAACACTGCCGTAACCAAAATGTGACACAGTCGTGAAAAAAACACATAACACGGCCGCAAAACCACTAAATCAGCCGCATTCTACCTTACAAAACTACGAATGACATCGACATCGGAAAACACGAAAAAGAAAAATACGACAGCTTAGTAAATTAGTCGTAATAAATTCAAAAAGTTGCACAATTACACATTCAATGTCATTCGTGATGAATCTCACTCCAAATCGGTACAAATACGATTTTTAGTAAATATACCCCGATGTGTGTAACAGCAGTGAAGTAGTCAGGTTTTAAGACTTTGTGATAGTGTAGGACCTGCATGAAGGTGGGGTACCTTGGAGATCGGTTTGCAGGCTTCCGTGCATTGGCCAATTCACTAACTAAACCCCCATCATTTATTTATTGAATTGTTGAGGATAAGTGAGCTTACTTTGGTGAGTGCTGGGTTTCTTGTTTGTATTTATTTGAGCGATGTGGTCATGGGCTACATGCACCCCGACCTGGGAGTGGTAAGTACAGCTGTGTACCCCGCTTTTGTGGTGGAGAGTGCTGTGTTACGTGCACCCCACCCTGTGAGTGGTAAGTGCATAGTTGTACCCCACTTCTGGGGTGGCGAGTGCTGTGGGTTTCTCTGTGTGTGTGCGTGTGTGTTTGTGTATATCTATATCTATATCTATATCTATATCTATATATATATATATATATATATATATAGAGAGAGAGAGAGAGATACAGTATATATATATATATATATATATATATATATAGTATGTGGGTTGTAAACATATTCCCCTGATGAAGTCTATCTGACGGAACACGTTGGACCTTCCCGGACTGCACCTCTCTAAAAAAATAAGCATCTTCCTTTTTTTTAAAACCGGTGTTCCTCTTATTTTGTTAATTTTTAAAACAAATTATTTTCCTTTTTTTTAAATGTTTTATTCTTTTCGCCTTTTTTGTTATTACAATTTCATTAACTTTTAATTAACTTTAAAAGTGTCACCTTTTACTGATTGTTTGTCTAGGATTATCCATTCTTAGTAGAGATGAGCGGGTTCGGTTCCCAGACAACCGAACCCTACCGGACTTTGCCTTCCGAGTTCGGTTCCGAGCCAGGCTTGGGTTTTCCCGCCTGACTCGGAAACCCAAACGCAGCAAAACGTCATCATCCCGCTGTCGGATTCTCGCGGGATTTGGATTCCATATAAGGAGCCGCGCGTCGCGGCCATTTTCACTCCTGTCTCGGAGAGTGTATTGAGAGGACATGTCCTCAGTGTTCAGTGTCCATGTGGGGGCGGGAAAGTGGGGTGGCGAGTCTTGTGCTGTGTTGTGCTGCTCAGTCCAGTCCAGTGTAGTCAGTGTATTGTGCTGCATCAGTCCAGCCAGTCACAGTGTTGGTGTCCTCTGCTGCCATATATCCAGTGTAGCTGTATAAAGTGGTGCTGTGTTGTGCTGTCCAGTCCAGTGTAGTCAGTGTATTGTGCTGCATCAGTCCAGCCAGTCACAGTGTTAGTGTCCTCTGCTGCAATATATCCAGTGTAGCTGTATAAAGTGGTGCTGTGTTGTGCTGTCCAGTCCAGTGTAGTCAGTGTATTGTGCTGCATCAGTCCAGCCAGTCACAGTGTTGGTGTCCTCTGTTGCCATATATCCAGTGTAGCTGTATAAAGTGGTGTTGTGTTGTGCTGCATCAGACCAGTGGTAGTGTCCTGGCCATCAGTCATTCCAGTGACGATATACGCTGCTGCTATATGTCCACTGCTGCTGTATAATAATAATAATAATAATAATAATAACAACAACAACAAGTCCCTTACAGTGTTGCTGTGTTGTGCTGCATCAGACCAGTGGTAGTGTCCTCTCCATCAGTCATTCCAGTGACGATATACGCTGCTGCTATATGTCCACTGCTGCCGTATAATAATTATAACAACAACCACAAGTCCCTTACAGTGTTGCTGTGTTGTGCTGCATTAGACCAGAGGTAGTGTCCTGTCCATCAGTCATTCCTGTCATTCCTGTGCCGCATATTGTCTTATATAACTCCCAAAAAATAATGGAGAACCAAAATTTTGAGGATAAAATAGGGAAAGATCAAGAAGAACTACTTCCTCCTAGTGCTGAAGCTGCTGCCACTAGCCATGACATAGACAATGAAATGCCATCAACGTCGTCTGCCAAGGCCGATGCCCAATGTGATAGTAGAGGGCATGTAAAATCCAAAAAGCCAAAGTTCAGTAAAAAGAACCAAAAAAAGAAATTTAAATTGTCTGAGGAGAAACGTAAACTTGCCAATATGCCATTTACGACACGGAGTGGCAAGGAACGGCTGAGGCTCTGGCCTATGTTTATGGCTAGTGGTTCAGCTTCACATGACGATGGAAGCCCTCATCCTCCCGCTAGAAAAATTAAAATAGTTAAGCTGGAAAGAGCACAGAAAAGAATTGTGCGTTCTTAGATGGTATCACAAAACCCCAATGAGAGTCCAAGTGTGTCGGCGGTTGCGATGCCTGACCTTCCCAACACTGGATGGGAAGAGGTGGCTCCTTCCACCATTTGCACGCCCCCTGCAAGTGCTGGAAGGAGCACCCACAGTCCAGTTCCTGATATTCAAATTGAAGATGTCACTGTTGAAGTACACCAGGATGAGGATATGGGTGTTGCTGGCGCTGAGGAGAAAGTTGACGATGAGGATTCTGATGGTGATGTGGTTTGTTTAAGTCAGGCACTGGGGGAGTCACCTGTTGTCCGTGGGATGTAGAAGCCCATTGTGATGCCTGGGCAAACTACCAAAAAAGTCATCTCTTCGGTGTGGAATTATTTCTCCACAAACCCGGACAACAGGTGTCAAGCCATCTGTTGCCTCTGTCAATCTGTAATAAGCAGGGGTAAGGATGTTAACCACCTAGGAACATCCTCCCTTATACGTCACCTGCTGCGCATTCATCAGAAGTCAGTGTCAAGTTGTGAAACTTTGGGTAAGAGCGTAAGCAGTCTACTGACACCTAAATCCCTTCTTCCTCCTGTACCCAAGCTCCTGCAAGCCACACCACCAACTCCCTCAACGTCAACTTCCTCCTCAGTCAGGAACGTCAGTAGTTCTGCAGGCCATGTCACTGTCAAGACTGAGGAGTCCTCTCCTAACCGGGATTCCTTCGGAGGATCCTTGAGTGGTAGGCCTGCTGTTGCTGCCGCTGCTGTTGTTGCTACTGGGAGTCAATCGTCATCCCAGAGGGGAAGTTGGAAGACCACTTGTACTATTTCCAGTAAGCAATTGACTGTCCAACAGTCCTTTGTGAGGAAGATGAAATATGACAGCAGTCATCCTTTTGCAAAGCGGATAACTGAGGCTTTGACAGCTATGTTGGTGTTAGACGTGCGTCTAGTATCCCCCATTAGTTCAGTGGGACTTAGAGAATTGTTTGAGGTAGTGTGTCCCCGGTATCAAATCCCATCTAGGTTCCACTTCTCTAGGCAGGCGATACCGAGATTGTACACAGACATCAGAAAAACAGTCACCAGTGTCCTACAAAATGCGGTTGTATCCACTGTCCTCTTAACCACGGACATGTGGACAAGTGGAACAGAGCAGACTAAGGACTATATGACTGTAACAACCCACTGGGTAGATGTATGGCTTCCCGGAGCAACAACAGCAGCGGCACCAGTAGCAGCATCTCGCAAACGCCAAATCATTCCTAGGCAGGCTACGCTATGTCTCACCACTTTCCTTAAGAGGCACACAGCTGACAACCTCTTACGGAAACTGAGGAACATCATCTCAGAATGGCTTACCCCAATTGGACTCTCCTGGGTAATTTGTGATATCAGACAACGCCAACAATATTGTGCGTGCATTACATCTGGGCAAATTCCAGCATGTCCCATGTTTTGCATATACAATTAATTTGGTGGTGCAGAATTTTTTTAAAAATGACAGGGGTGTGCAGGAGATGATGTCGGTGGCCCGAAAAATTGCGGGCCACTTTCGGCATTCTGCCACTGCGTGCCGAAGACTGGAGCGCCAGCAAACACTCCTGAACCTGCCCCGCTATCAACTGAAGCAAGAGGTGGTAACGAGGTGGAATTCAACCCTCTATATGCTTCAGAGGATGGAGGAGCAGCAAAAGGCCATTCAAGCCTATACATCCACCTACGATTTAGGCAAAGGAGGGGTAATGCACATGATTCAAGCGCAGTGGAGAATGATTTCCGTCTTGTGCAAGGTTCTCCGACTCCAACCCTTCGAACTTGCCACACGTGAAGTCAGTTCAGACACTGCCAGCTTGAGTCAGGTCATTCCCCTCATCAGGCTTTTGCAGAAGCAGTTGGATGAATTGAAGGAGGAGCTAAGATGGAGCGATTCCGCAAAGTATGTGGGACTTGTGGATGGAGCCCTTCATTCGCTTTACCAGGATTCAAGGGAGGTCAATCTGTTGAAATCAGAGCACTACATTTTGGCCACTGTGCTCGATCCTAGGTTTAAAGCCTATGTTGTATCTCTCTTTCCAGCAGACACAAGTGTGCAGAGGTGCAAAGACCTGCTGGTTAGTAAATTGTCAACTCAAGCGGAACGTGACCCGTCAATAGCTCGTCCTTCAATTTCTCCCGCCACTGGGGCTGCAAGGAAAAGGATAAGATTTCCTAGCCTACCCGCTGGCGGTGATGCAGGGCAGTCAGGAGCGAAAGCTGACATCTGGTCCGGACTGAAGGACCTGCCAACGATTACTGACATGTCTACTGTCACTGCATATGATTCTGTCATCATTGAAAGAATGGTGGAGGATTATATGAGTGACAGCATCCCAGTAGGCATGTCAGACAGTCCGTATGTATACTGGCAGGAAAAAGAGGCAATTTGGAGGCCCTTGCACAAACTGGCTTTATTTTACCTAAGTTGCCCCCCCTCCAGTGTGTATTCTGAAAAAGTGTTTAGTGCAACCGGTAACCTTGTCAGCGATTGGCATAGGAGGTTACTTCCAGAAAATGTGGAGAAGATGATGTTCATCAAAATGAATTATAAATTCCTCCGGGAAGACCTTTACCAGCAATTGCCTCCAGAAAGTACACAGGGACCTGAGATGGTGGATTCCAGTGGGGACGAATTAATACTTTGTGAGGAGGATGTACACAGTGAAAGGGGTGAGGAATCGGAAGATGAGGATGAGGTGGACATCTTGCCTCTGTAGAGCCAGTTTGTGCAAGGAGAGATTGATTTCTTTTTTTTTGGTGGGGGCCCAAACAAACCAGTCATTTCAGCCACAGTCGTGTGGCAGACCCTGTCACTGAAATGATGGGTTTGTTAAAGTGTGCATGTCCTGTTTATACAACATAACGGTGGGTGGGAGGGCCCTAGGACAATTCCATCTTGCACCTCTTTTTCTTCTTTGCATCATGTGCCGTTTGGGGACTATTTTTTTTTGTGCCATCCTGTCTGCCACAGCAGTGCCGCTCCTAGATGGGCCAGGTGTTTGTGCCGCACACTTGGGTCGCTTAGCTTAGTCATCCAGCTACCTCATTGCACCTCTTTTTCTTCTTTCCATCATGTGCTGTTTGGGGCCTATTTTTTTAAATCTGCCATCCTGTCTGTAACTGCAGTGCCACTCCTAGATGGGCCAGGTGTTTGTGCCGCACACTTGTGTCGCTTAGCTTAGTCATACAGCCACCTTGGTGCAACTTTTTGGCCTAAAAACAATATTGTGAGGTGTGAGGTGTTCAGAATAGACTGGAAATGAAAGGAAATTAATGTTATTGAGGTTAATAATACCGTAGGAGCAAAATTACCCCCAAATTCTGTGATTTTAGCTGTTTTTATGTTTTTTTTCAAAAATCATCCAGATCCAAAACCAAAACACGAAAAGTGCCCGCCGCACATCTCTAATTCTTAGGGCCTAATTCAGACCTGATCATTGCTGTGCGTTTTTGCAGAGGTCTGCGATCAGATAGCCGCCGCACATGGAGAGTGAAAACCTGCACCGTGCAAATGTGCGAATGCATGTGTACGGCGTGCGAAAATTCCACCAGACAGCGGACAGCTGCAAATCTATTCACAACTCGCTCACCATCGAATGATTTTTCCAGTCTTACTCTACAGTGCGATACAAACAGGCTGATCGGGGCCGGAGCTGACGTCACACACCCGCCCTGAAAACGCTTGGGAACGCCTGCATTTTTCCTGACACACCCAGAAACAGAGTGACCACCCAAAATGTCCTCTTCCTGTCAATCACCTTGCGAATGCCCGTGCAATCTAAATTTTCGCACCATCTTGTCACTGTTTGGCGACGCACATGTGCATTGCGATTCATTAGATAATCGGCTGCTGTGCGATTTCGCACAACAGCGACCAGGTCTGAATCGGGCCCTTAGTGCAATTCATTTATTCTGTGCAATTTAGCAAATTTATGTGATATACTTTTATTTGCTACATCTGTCTAAATAAATTCATGTTATACTTTTTTATCTAATATGTCAGTCATAATTTTATAGAAATTGAGACACTTAAGGTCACTTCTATACCCTATACGTTGATATATATAGATAAATAATATATATATATATATATATATATATATATATATATAATCTCCATATGACCTAATCGGTGGAACGAATAGCATGATTACCATATAACGTATGTGTAGAATTATTACACAGTTAATGACCAGGACCTATCCCCTGCTCCGTGTCTCTTGTAAATATTTGGCCTGTTTACACGTGTTTTCCTCTCCTTGACCATTGCAGACTGTAGCTATGGAAACTGATTTATCTCAAACATTTCTGGAGAATATCGACTCCTTCCAAAGCACCTGGAATTCATTGTTATGCATTTTCTCTCACTTACATAAATGCAATGATGATTGTGTTACTAAATATCCAAGCTACTGCATCTGCACATATTACCCTGTTGTCACATACCAGCAGATTACATATAATTATCATTAAACCCTACACAGAACAGACATGGGGGTCTATTCATGAAGCAACAAAAAGAGTGGAGACGTGAGCCAGTGGAGAAGTTTCCCAGGGCAACCAATCAGTGTTGAGGTAAAATTTATAAAGTGCATTCTATAAAATAACAAGTAGCAGGTGATTGGTTGCCATGGGCAACTCCGCTGGCTCACTTCTCCACACTTTTTACTGCTTGATGAATAGACACCAGTATGAGTTATTTTGTTATAGTGCAATAAACTGATCTTTTAGCAAACAATTTTCTAATCTCCTATATAATAGCCCAGATTTGTGACTCTGTGCCTGTGTGTATAATGCTGGGCGTGGCTAGGAGCTCTCATTGGGTTAGCAGCAGGTCTATCACACCCAGTCCACAGCTGATTGGGCGATAAACGCCCTCCCACACAGGTTACATCCAATGGGAGGTTCTGCCCTTTAGCTGCTGTGTGTTCCCAGAGCAGGATTAACAACGGGGCTGATGAAGCTGCAGCTCCAGCCCCTCACCCCAAAATAGGCCCACTGCATCTGCAGCAACACACCCTCCAACACTTTACACATAAAAACAGCTACAAATTCGAAAAGGGGGCGTGGCCACGGGTACAGAGGCGTGGCCACACCCCTTTTCCTGTACTTTCAATGGCCGTTTCGAGAGGCAGAAATCGGTACAGACCATAAAAAAAAGGTCCTGTACCTGCCAAAAAGGTGCAGCTGGAGGGTATGCCACTGCATCTGCAGCAAGTCTCTGCGCTGTAGGGTATCCATTCAGATGGTCGACAGTATTATGGTCGACAGTCATTAGGTCGACCACTATTGGTCGACATTGACATGGTCGACATTGACATGGTCGACACATGAAAATGGTCGCAACATGAAAGGTCGACACATGAAAAGATCGACATTGCTTTTTAAAAAAAAAAAATTTTAAACTTTTTCATACTTTATTATCCACGTGGACAATGATTTGGAACAGTAAAGCGAGCCATGCAAGGGGACGCGGTACACTAATTGGGGTTCCTGGTCATGTTACGGAAAAAATGACACCAAAAACAGTTCAACAATCCATGTCGACCTTTCCACGTGTTGACCTTTCATGTGTCGACCATTTGTCCACGTCGACCATGTCAATGTCGACCAATAGTGGTCGACCTAATGACTGTCGGCCTTAATATTGTCGACCATTCAAACCAGAACCGCGCTGTAGATAGGGGGGGGGGAACCTTTTACTGCAGCGTCCTATGACCTGCTGCCAGTCCGCCTCCCCCCCCGCATCAACAATCCCCACTCCCTAGCCACGGCACAGGTGGAATACAAAAGCTGCTGCGGGCGCTGGCATAGATGTGTATGAAAGCAGCGCAGCTGAAGGCTTTCATAGCCCTCCCTGCGCAGCTGCGCCGCATACTCTCTGAGCCCCGGAGCCTCCTCTGCGCGTGATGTCACAGAAGTGCCTCCCCACCACAGCCACGCCCAGATCCCCAGAGGCCCTGACTCCGCAACACAGCACCTGGGCTGCCGGCCTGGAAGCCCCGAGATGGCTAATGTAACGGATAGAGTGGGTGATATCACGGAGGGTAATGTCTGGACGCTGAATCAATGTAAAAGGTGACAGTGCTGTGCAGTGCAGTGGGTGTGCAGTGTCACTGACACTGCACAGCACTCTCACCTTTTACATTGATTCAGCGAGTCAGTCAGTTCTGCCAGCCAGTCACTATTGTTAGCACCAGTGTCCCAACGCACCGCATTACAGGGAAGTAGACGCACTAAATAAACTACAGCTCCCAGCAGCCCTTGGCGCTTAAGCATTCCGCCGCTAAGGGCTGCCGGCAGCTGTAGTTTATTGAGTGCATCCTGTAATGTGGCGCGTTGGGACACCGGTGCTAACAATAGTGATTGGCTGCTGTGCGAGTCTCCGGGAGAGCCACTGCCAAAGGGAGGACAGCAGCTTAGCCGCTTCCAGGAGGAGAAGCAGAAGAAGCATTACTCACCCCTCCCCCACTCACAGTACCTCCGGGCCCCATCCTTGGCAACCCCCCCTCCACCACCTGCGGTGGCTCCAAGCCCCCTCCACCACCCGCATCACCCCCGCATCCGCCCCTCCCCCACCAGCGGCACCCCTGCAACTGCTCCTCCCCCACCCGCGGTGGCTCCTGACCCCCACCCGCGGCACCACCGCACCAATGGCACCTCCACCCGCGGCACCCCCGCAAACCATGCCTCCCATACACACGTCTCCCCGGGACCCCTGCCCCATCCACGTCTCCCCAAGGGGAAGGGGCTACGACCCCTTAACCATCGCACGCCCTTTGTCCGTGCAATATTTAACCACTCACACAATTATGATTGGAGGTAATACTCCATATAATAAAAATATTGCACGCCACAAGGGCGAGCAAGGGTTAAGGGGGCGTAGCCCCTTACCACGGTGTGAAGAGCGCCTGTAGGGCGCGATGAATCACCTAGTGTGTTATAATAATACTGAGGTTTTGTAAATTCAGATTGAGATTAGCGTTATTAGTAGATTAGACAAAGCTTGATGCCTTGATAAAATCATAAAACTCCTTATATGGACCAATGTTACTAGTTGGTGTTTGAATGACTAAGTGTAAACAGGCAGGGCTGGCAGCAGAAATCTTGGGGCCCTGTACAGTGATACCCCCTCAGATTTTATATATAATATACATATATATACATACATATATTTATATGCGCAATGGAATTTGCTGCACTATATAAGAAACTTTTTATATATCTATGTGTACGTTTATATATCTATGTGAACAGTGCAGCAGCCAGGGGGGTAACACTGTGTACTTTTACTTAATCTGTATACTGTATATATCCCCCCCCCCCCCCCCCCCTTGTCTACGTGTCCTTCCCTGGCTGCTGGACTGGACAGATGTCTCTCTGTTATTCTGTTGTGATGTCTTGAAAAAGATCATGAGGTGACCGAAACGTCGAGCCACCGTTTCCATGTATCTGTCAGTTATCATTAAATTATGCCTGTTCATATTCAATAGTGAGTGCCTACAGTTCCATTTATCTATATACCGGCCCTTGTGGAGCACTGCCCTGCTGAGCTTGTGAAGTCTGGAGTGTGGACTTTTCCAAATGTTTATATATATAATTATATATAGTTTTATTTTCATTTAGTGGACCTGAGATTCCATTCTTCCAGCTGTGCTGTTCTAGGCATAAAACAAGCCTAAGAGGGTGCCCCTGGAACAGCAGCGGTGTTGCCCCCTCAGCCATGCGTCCTGGCAGTGGCGACAGTCGCACACCTCTCCTTAAGGCCCTGGTTGGAGGCTCGTTCTCCCATTATGATCCGGCCCGCAGTTCCCTGCATACAATAAGCCGCACAGCACCATATACACACATATATATTAAATCCTAATAAACAACCGTGATTTATTTTGTATTTAATCTGCTTCAGCTGTTGAGTTCTGCAGCCCCCCACAGATGTATACTCTGCGGGGTGCTATATATACACACACTGTACTATTTCCGCCAGTAGCGTGCTCAGCTTACAGTACAGCAGTACAGGCATAATGCATTACAGTTTTAATTCTTGTTAAATGAATTATGACTGGTGTTGTCAGGCGTCTCTCTGAGCTCTGTATCCGCTGTGGGTGCACCCCTGTGACGCAGTGCCCGGAACATTTCGTGACGCTGTCCTGAATTCATTTTTCAGTACACTGAATGTAGACGTTCTTGCAATGGAGAATAGATCTCATTCTAGCTCTCATTAAGAGTTCATGATTTCATGCAGAACTGTAGAATCATTCCTCTGTAAGCTAGATACACAGAACATGCTCGATGTGTGATTACTGCAGTATCTGATCAATCACAACTGATAATTACTGTATGTACTGTACCAGTACCATAGAGTCATTGGATGAGGTGTAGTCTTATGTGATAGATGTTTCTTTGCTTAATTTAAATTACTTCTTAACTGGTCATTTTTTTATTCCCGGAGTTTCATACTTATTTCTGAATTTAGCACCTTCTTCACATCTTAGCTGCATCCAAAGCCGTGTAGGATAAATTTTTGGCGCAATGGAAATGGCATAAAGACGCAGATTAGGCACAGTGGAAACCTGGCTGAAAGGTCTGTGTCATGACCCGGTCCCTGGTGGTCCCAACTGCTGAGCTGAGAGGAGGAGGTACAGAGGTAGCCACGCCCATCGTTGCTGCGCCATCCGCAGTCTCACACTGAATATAGGCATGCCGCATATCATTTTTATCAGCAGAAGCTGCTTGTGCTTCCTTTTTGCATATCGATGTGTATAAGATGCATTTACGGCAAGAAAAGACGCCCGACGTTACCAAAGCTGACGGCTCACTCACGCCAGGCTTCTCTCAATCCCTAGGTGCATGCACAATGCTAATATGCCTTACAAATGAATGTGCCTTCTGTGGCTTCTGGGTTCCCTTCCCCCAACCAAAGCCAGCACGAGCCATTCATTTACATACAGTCATGTACCGGCCGTGTTGTTATTTACTAAGCAGTACACCCAGTCCATGAAATCACAAGTCTTACAGAGGGAGGGATTAGTGGTTGAGGGAGGCTGCCTTTTAAAGCAATGGGGAAGCCCAGGAGGAAGTACAGTAAACTGACTCTGATAAAGACAACACTCTCGTAATTTGAAAAAGCCAAACTTGTATATTTGTGCAAAATGTAGCATTATAGCTGTGTAAAAAGTAGAATCCACGGATTGTATCTAATTGTCCCAAAACAAGTTCTGTCATACTTTGTATACATGCACACAGAAATACAGTCAAAATTAGAAAAAAACTGTAGGTGCTACTTTTATTACACAAATATACAATATAAGTGTGACTTTTCAAATTACGAGAGTCTTATCTTTATGAGACTGAGTTTACTGTACTTCTTCCCAGGCCTCCCCATTGCTTTAATAGGCAGCCTCCCGCACCCTTAATCCCAGGGAAGTAGCCATAACTTTATGGGCCCCAAAGCAACATTCTGACAGGGCCCTTGTCCCATTGCTTCAAGAGAGACGCCTCTCCGCAGCAGCTGTTAATGTAATGCTCTATAGTAGTACCCCAGTTCATTTTACAAACTATAGTAGTGAACTAGTTCACAATATGTCACATTTTAGGGCTGCCAGTACACATTATGCCACACAGTACCCCCAATTCACATTATGACATACAGTGTCCCCAGTTCACATTATGCCACACTATAGTGCCTTCACTTTATATTGTGCCACATCACGGTGCCACAGTTCGCATTATGTAACATTATAATGCCCTCCAGTTCATTTTATAACTCATTACAATGAGCAGGCCCAGGTGCACAACTAGATATATTGCAGCCTCCAATGCAAAAGTTTGTAAGAGCCCCTATGAATTGTACCACCCAATGGTGAAAAATGTACATAGCACACATAACGTTGACAGGGAAGGTGGGCCCTTTCAGCTCTGGGCCCCATAGCAGCTGCACTACCTGCACCTGTTGTAGCTATGCCCTTGTATATAACATATGTAACTGTGACAGGGAAGGTGGCCCCTCTCAGCTCTGGGCCCCATAGCAGCTGCACTGCCTGCACCTATGGTAGCTACACACCCTGTATATAACACATGTAACTGTGACAGGGAAGGTGGCCCCTCTCAGCTCTGGCCCCATAGCAGCTGCACTGCCTGCACCTATGGTAGCTACACCCTGTATATAACACATGTAACTGTGACAGGGAAGGTGGCCCCTCTCAGCTCTGGGCCCCATAGCAGCTGCACTGCCTGCACCTATGGTAGCTACACACCCTGTATATAACACATGTAACTGTGACAGGGAAGGTGGCCCCTCTCAGCTCTGGGCCCCATAGAAGCTGCACTCCCTACACCTATGGTAGCTACGCCCTGTATATAACACATGTAACTGTGACAGGGAAGGTGGCTCCTCTCAGCTCGTGGCTCCTCTCAGCTCCAGGCCCCATAGCAGCTGCACTCCCTGCACCTATGGTAGCTACACCCCTGTAAATAACACATGTAGCTGCATACCTCCCAACTTTTGGGTTGTCGATAGCGGGACTCTTGCGCGGCGAAGCCGGGCGCCAATCCGAAAAGGGGGCGTGGCCTTGACCATGATGGGAGTGACCTTGCTCGAGTGGGCGTGGCCTCGCCAAACGGTCCGGGTTTTTTTCCCTTTTGGGGGCGTGCCCAGCGCTCTCCCAGCAGCTGGGCAGCCCCCGCTCCCCTCCTAGCTCTGAATACATGCCGTGCGCATGCGCACAGCATGTATTCAGTGATCACCGGCTGCTTTGCAGAGCAGAGCAGCTGGTGATCAAAGCCTCCCCTAACTGCCCCCCCCCCACTCGCGGGACACTGCTGCCCGCGGGTGGGACAGCGGGACAGGGTCCGAATAGCGGGACTGTCCCGCTGAAAGCGGGACAGTTGGGAGGTATGTAGCTGTGACAGGGAAGGTGGCCCCTCTCAGCTCTGGGCCCTATAGCAGCTGCATCCCCTGCACCTATGGTATCTACACCCCTGTATATAATACATGTAACTGTGACAGGGAAGGTGGCCCCTCTCAGCTCTGGGCCCTATAGCAGCTGCATCCCCTGCACCTATGGTAGCTACACCCTTGTATAGAACACATGTGCCTGTGACAGGGAAGGTGGCCCCTCTCAGCTCTGGGTCCCATCGCAGCTGCATTCCCTGCACCTATGGTAGCTACACCCTGTATAAAACACATGTATCTGTGACAGGGAAGGTGACTCCTCTCAGCTCTGGGCCCCATAGCAGCTGCACTCCCTGCACCTATGGTAGCTACACCCTGTATATAACACATGTAACTGTGACAGGGAAAGTGGCCTCTCTCAGCTCTGGCCCCATAGCAGCTGCACTCCCTGCACCTATGGTAGCTACACCCTGTATATAACACATGTAACTGTGACAGGGAAGGTGGCCCCTCTCAGCTCTGGGCCCCATAGCAGTTGCACTCCCTGCACCTATGGTAGCTACACCCTGTATATAACACATGTAACTGTGACAGGGAAGGTGGCCCCTCTCAGCTCTGGGTCCCATAGCAGCTGCACTCCCTGCACCTATGGTAGCTACACCCCTGTATATAACACATGTAACTGTGACAGGGAAGGTGGCCCCTCTCAGCTCTGGGTCCCATAGCAGCTGCACTCCCTGCACCTATGGTAGCTACACCCCTGTATATAACACATGTAACTGTGACAGGGAAGGTGGCCCCTCTCAGCTCTGGCTCCATAGCAGCTGCACTCCCTGCACCTATGGTAGCTACACCCTGTATATAACACATGTAACTGTGACAGGGAAGGTGGCCCCTCTCAGCTCTGGCCCCATAGCAGCTACACTCCCTGCACCTATGGTAGCTACACCCTGTATATAACACATGTAACTGTGACAGGGAAGGTGGCCCCTCTCAGCTCTGGCCCCATAGCAGCTGCACTCCCTACACCTATGGTAGCTATGCCTCTGTATATAACACCATACTCTCCAACATTTTACATACATGGGCCCCCATTTATCAAGCAGCAGTTTGTGAAGTGGTAAATACCGTTTTCACTCGCCATGCTATAGTGGCATCGCTCTGTTCTATTTAAGAAGAGCCTATGCCACGGCGAGCGAATGCGGTATTTGCCACGTCAGCACTGATGTTTACCTTACATCAGCACTGACGAATGAACTGTGTCCCGCGACTGGCCTCCTACCGCGCATACGCCGGTTTATGCTAATTCCCGGCACATGCGTGGTAGTGATTTCCGGACGCGGCGGCCATTTTGGTTATCCGGTTTCTATAGCAACCCGGCAGGCGTGATGCATGCTGGGATTGCTGCGGGAGGGGGGATCCAGAGCGCAGAACGGACACCGCAGCAGCGGTGTCCATAACGTCTGCCCGGAGCAGACGAAGGCATTCTAGGTAAGCGAGCGCTATTTCAGAAATAGCGCTCGTTGTTAAATACACTTTAGTGTGCAGCAGTATAGGAAAAATGAAAGGCTAATAGCACTGCTAGTTAGCAGCACTATTAGCCTTGATAAATAGAAATTGGTCCCATTTACCACCTAAAACGAGTTTCCAGCAAGGAAACTCGTTGATAAATGGGGGCCAAAAATCGGTACAAACCCGAAAAGGGGGCGTGGCCACGGGTACAGTGGTGTGGCCATGCCCCCTTTCCTATACTTTCGATGGAAGTTTGGAAAGCCAAAAATCGGTACAGACCATAAAAAAGGTACTGTACCTGCCAAAAAGGTGCAGCTGGAGGGTATGCTAACACATGTAACTGTGACAGGGAAGGTGGGCCTGGCCTTCTCAGCTCTGGGCCCCATAGCAGCTGCACTCCCTGCACCTATGGTAACTATGCCTCTATATATAACACATGTAACTGTGACAGGGAAGGTGGCCCCTCTCAGCTCTGGGCCCCATAGCAGCTGCACTCCCTGCACCTATGGTAACTATACCTCTGTATATAACACATGTAACTGTCTCAGCTTTGGGCCCAATAGCAGCTGCACTCCCTGCACCTATGGCATACCTCCCAACTTTACAGTTACCTAAAGAGGGACACACGCGCGACGAAGCCACGCGCGCTCCCGAAAAGGGGGTGTGACCTAAGAAAATGGGGCGTGGCTTCACGGGAGGACCCGCGATCGCGAGCCACGCCCCGTTTTTGTCACTGAGGGGGCATGCCCAGCGCTCTGTGAGCCGCTGGCATGCCCCCTCTCCCTCTGAATCCAGTGAATAGACGCTGTGCACATGCGCACAGCATCTATTCACCGCTGCCCTGCTAAGCAGGGCAGCAAGACACAGAGACTCCCAACTGCCCCCCCCAGCACCGCGGGACACTGCGGCCCACGGGTGGGACAGCGGGACAGTCCCCAAAAAAACGGGACTGTCCCGCGAAAATCGGGACAGTTGGGAGGTATGCTATGGTAGCTACACCCTGTATATAACACATGTAACTGTGACAGGGAAGGTGGGCCCTCTCAGCTCTGGCCCCATAGCAGCAGCACTCCCTGCATCTATGGTAGCTACACCCTGTATATAACACATGTAACTGTGACAGGGAAGGTGGGCCCTCTCAGCTCTGGCCCCATAGCAGCAGCACTCCCTGCACCTATTGTAGCTACACCCTGTATATAACACATGTAACTGTGACAGGGAAGGTGGCCCCTCTCAGTTCTGGGCCCCATAACAGCTACACTCCCTGCACCTATGGTAGCTATGTAATGACCTAATGTATTAAATTCATAGAGTACATTGTTGTAACCTTGTACAACAGGTATATAAATGGTGAACCATTGCAGAGGATTTTTGCTGTATGGTCTGGCTCGTGCAGGTGACAGTTGGTGGGGTTAATCCGGGCACCAAGAGAGGGTATAAATAGGGGACAACAGGAGAGCGGTTGGAAAAAGTAGTTGGAGGAAGAGGAGAGCATGGGAGGTACACGACACCATTTTGCCCTGCCAAGGAGACGCTAATCCCTGACACACACGGCTCTACCTACCAGCCGGCTGACGATTCCGGGGTCCAGCGTCTAAATGGAGCCCCGACAGTGAGAAGACCCGGGAATGACGGCGGCAGATGGAGATGGATTGGCCGCCCCTTTCTCCACTATAGTAGGAGACGGCCGGTGTTGGTGACGCAGTGAGTCGAGGACCGACGCGCCTTGGAAGGGAGCAATGGAGACGCAGGCAGCCGGAGACAGAGGCAACCGCGGTGTGTGCCCGAAGTATCGGGACCTCTCCCTTAGCGCCACCCACTGTGATCGGATAGAGAAGGAGGCCCTGGAAAGAGAGGTAGGAGGAGACTGAGCCCTGGCTACGCCTTCTGGGTGGCGGCATCACTCAGCCAACTAAATCGTCATAATACAGGGAGGCAGGAATAGAAGGGACACCGCAGAGAGAGATACAGAGAGGGGCGGACACGGCTACTCCATATAAGGGTGGAGGTGTGTCATCCTAGATTGAGAAAGAAACGATTCCTAAGATCAAAGGGGATATACTACAGGATCTCACTGGCATACCTACCCTCCATCAGCTAGTGATATAGCAAGCATTGACTGTGTCCCAGTGACAGACAGCATAAAAAGAGACAGTAGTTCTTTGTACATACACCGATCTAATATACCGTGTAAATTAAGTATCAACAGAGGATTTCTCAGTTTAACACAGGGATAGACTCACCTCAGACATAGTGCCGACATAGAGAAGGCTGATACGGTATCACTCTGTTCGTTCAGATCAACTCTTCTCATCCTCTTCTACAGCTGCAGTAAAATCAAACATATAATCAATTATTGGCATTAACTATCGGCAACTTTTATAAAGAATATTTAGGGTAGCACAGCCTAACATAAACATTTTAATTTCCCGAAGAAGACACTCCTGTATTGGGACAGAATATACTTCAGCCTACCGATGCTCCCACCGTTGTAAGTTCTTCCAAATAGGAGTAATATTGGGCACTACCGAACTTGTTGATAAGGCTTTTCAGCACCAGAACTAAACCAACTACCTCTCTAGGAGTTATCTTACTCGATCCAAAAGACTTTGAGACTATTGAGTAACCGGATTCTCATGTGCACCAACGACATGGCCAGTTGACATTGCGCAGCGTAGATATTTGACAAAAAAGGGAACCATATTTGAAATAGAGACTAGAATTTAAACAAACTTAGCCCCTTCCGGGATTTGTTGTATTTGTAATTAATTGTGTCCAGTTGTTCCTTATAATCGTATTCATATGAGTACAGCAATTTGGTAAATGTGTTATATCTAATTTAAGAAAAGATTTAAACCCTATAGGAAAACGAGTACGGAGATCCTCTATTGGGAATAAATGAAATGTATCTAGTTGCTTATCGTATAGATATCGTTAAAAAATATATTGTTACATTTTTAGAGTCACAGTACATGATGTGAATTTGTATTAATATTCCTAGGGTTTATTAGTTACACAGTAACAATAGTAAATAAAGTGAAGTATTCATTTCAAAAGGAACTTACCCTTGCCTGGAATAATTGAAGAATACTTACCTATCGGCGAAGGTTCGAACAGCAGTGAGAGAAAGATACAACTGGTAAACTATACTTAAATAAGGGATTTCTAGGGATAACCATAGGAGTATTACAGCTACACCCCTGTATATAACACATGTAACTGTGACAGGGAAGGTGGCCCCTCTCAGCTCTGGCCCCATAGCAGCTGCACTCCCTGCACCTATGGTAGCTATACCCTGTATATAACACATGTAACTGTGACAGGGAAGGTGGCCCCTCTCAGTTCTGGGCCCCATAGCAGCTGCACTCCCTGCACCTATGGTAGCTACACCCTGCATATAACACATGTAACTGTGACAGGGAAGGTGGCCCCTCTCAGCTCTGGGCCCCATAGCAGCTGCACTACCTGCACCTATGGTAGCTACACCCTGTATATAACACATGTAACTGTGACAGGGAAGGTGGCCCCTCTCAGTTCTGGGCCCCATAGCAGCTGCACTCCCTGCACCTATGGTAGCTACGCCCTTGCTTAATCCCACCTCCTGTGAGATTTGTGATTTCATGGATTGGGTGTACTGCTTAGTAAAAAACAAACACAACACGGCCGGTATACTACTGTATGTAAATTAATGGCTCATGCTGTCATTTACATAAGGCCAGTACTGACGGGGAAGATGTGTGCTGAGCGATCTTAACACAGACCGCTTAGCACACATCTCTCCCACCCAGCTCAGCACAGCGCGATGTGCTGAGCGAGGGGGGATGGCGACGGGGGCCGCTCACTTCACACAGCGCTGAAGTGAGCAACCCGCTAGATTGAGCCTGCATGCAGGCCAATCTAGCACCGGCGATAGCGATGCGCTGGGTCGCGCATCGCTATTGCTGGGGGGGCATACACACGGCAGATCCGTGCTTAAAATCTAAGCAATCTAGTCAGATTGCTTAGATTTTAAACACAGATCTCTCCGTGTGTACCCCCCTAAGTAGTATACCCAATCCATGAAATCACAAGTCTCACGGGGGTGGAATTGGGGGTGGGGGAGGCTGCCTATTAAAGCAATGGGAAGACCCGGGAAGATGTACACTTAACTTATGGTTCCCACACACAGTGCTATTTGTGCTAGGCGAGATTTGAGCCTATACAATGTGTGCTATGTGATTTGGACTAAGTGGGGTGTGCTATTTGAACTACATCCAATTTAGAGTACAGTACAATGTACTAGGGCGGTCATTCTGACCCAATCACACGCTGCAGTTTTTCACAGCGGTGCGATCAGGTCAGGACTGTGTATGTGCCGGCGCCGCAGTGCGCCGGCGCATGCCAGACGGCCGACGGCCGTCGTTGCCTAGTGATCGCCTCTGCCTGATTGGGCGATGATTTTGTACTTGTGTGTTGGGGCCGGGCCAGACATGCGGGGTGGACTAGCCTTGTGCATGTCTGTGTCAGTGATCGTAGCTGAGCTAAATTTAGCACAGCTACGATCAGGTCGGAATGACCCCCTATGTGTGCTGTAGTACAAAAATACCTGCCTGCACATACTATTTTGCCTTGAGATATGGACTAGCTGGGAGCGCGCATTGCATCGCAAGGGACAATACACACGGTGCTATTTGAACTAGACGCAATGCTATTTGAAGTAAAGAGAACAAATAGCATGTGAGAATCGCACCGTGTGTGGGCACCATCAGTCTCATAAAGATAAGACTCTCGTAATTTGAAAAGTTTCACTCTTATTGTATATTTGTTTGTGTAAAAAGTAGAGACGAGCGGGTTCGGTTCGTTGAGATCCGAACCCCCCCGAACTTCACGTGATTTACACGTGTCCGAGGCAGCCTCGGTTCTTCCCGCCTAACACGCAAAACCCGAACGGGGGAAAACGTGCATTGTCGAGATAGCGAGAGGACATGGCTACGTTCTATGCCTGAATAGCCCAATATCAGCTAAATCTCAGCTCAATATCTGTGCTCAGTATCAGTGCTGCATTGTGGTGACCAGTATATATATATATAGTAGTGCAGTACAGTAGTCCATTGCTGTATTTTGCTGCTCCGTGTCAGTTCTATTATCCTGAATAGTGCTCAGTATCTGTGCTCATTTATTATCATTGCTGCATTGTGGTGACCACTGACCAGTATATAGTAGTACAGTACAGTAGTCCAGTGCTGTTCTCGCTGCCCAGTGTCAGTTCTATTATCCTGAATAGTGCTCAGTATCTGTGCTCATTTATTATCATTGCTGCATTGTGGTGACCACTGACCAGTATATAGTAGTACAGTACAGTAGTCCAGTGCTGTTCTAGCTGCCCGGTGTCAGTTCTATTATCCTGAATAGTGCTCAGTATCTGTGCTCATTTATTATCATTGCTGCATTGTGGTGACCACTGACCAGTATATAGTAGTACAGTACAGTAGTCCAGTGCTGTTCTCGCTGCCCAGTGTCAGTTCTATTATCCTGAATAGTGCTCAGTATCTGTGCTCATTATTATCATTGCTGCATTGTGGTGACCAGTATATGGTAGTACAGTACAGTAGCCCATTGCTGTAACTTGCTGCTCCGTGTCACTTCTAGTATCCTGAACAGTGCTCAGTATCACTGGTCAGTGTCAGTGCTGCATTGTGGTGACCAGTATATAGTAGTACAGTACAGTAGCCCATTGCTGTATCTTGCTGCTCCGTGTCAGTTCTAGTATCCTCATCAGTGCTCGCTCAATATCTGTGCTCAGTATCACTGGTCAGTGTCATGTCAGAACAAAATATTTTGGAGGTTGTGGAGGTGTCTTCCTCAGAGGAGTCTGTACCAGGTACTCAGGATTGCCTTGAGTGGTTTCATCCCATTAGGATGGAGACAGAATGGCTGGATAGCCTAGGAAATAAGATTCCTCAGAGTTCATTAGGGCATACTCTATTAAGTTGCTGGAAAAAAGCTGCGAAGAATGCTCTAGATATGGATCAGTCCATTTCATCTAGGTTCCCCTCAACTCCTGATACACAGGTCTTGCAGGCCAACGCGGACATCGATGCCGACACAGGGATCAACACAGAAGTTAGAGGGGGGCACTATGATAGATTGGAATATAACATTCAGAAATTTATCAATGCAATTAGGGATGTGTTAGAAATACCTATACAAATAGAGGAAAATTCTTGTATGCTAACTGCAAATTCATTAGTGACATTCCCAGTTTCGGAAGAGTTGAATACCCTATTTGAAAGATCCTGGTTTAAACCCAGAAGAGGTTTTTCACATCCCCAATAAAGTACTTAAGTCATATCCCTTTCCTGAGGAGGATAGAAGGAGATGGGAGATTCCTCCCATAATGGACATTTCGGTGTCCAGGCCATCAGGGGTAATTACATTACCTGTACCAGGCTCAGCCTCGTTAACGGAGCCGACTGACCGCAAGATAGAGACAATGCTAAAATCCATTTACACTGCTACTGGAGCCGCCCTTAGGCCCACTATTGCATGCACTTGGGTAGCTAGGGCTATGTTAAAATGGTCAGACAATTTAATAGAAGACCTTGATACAATCCATAGGGATGATGTTGTCTTGATTCTAGGTCACATAAAGGATTCGGCTAAATTCATGGTGAAAGCCATGAGGGACATTGGGCTGATGAATTCTAGAGCATCCTCCATGGCAGTAGAGGCTCGCAGAGGTCTCTGGATCCGCCAATGGAACGCAGACGTCGAATCCGAGAGGTACCTCCCCTTCGCAGGTGAGACACCGCTTGGGGACACTCTGAATACAAATCCTTCTGCAGCACCACCTGTGAGAAGATGTAACTCTGCTTCTCTGATGCAGTCCCCTTGGGCTGCCAGATCGAGAAAATTCGGGAGGGCCTACTTCTGCATGAGGCTAGGCCATAGAAAGAGCAGAAAGTCGGCACCCTCTACAGGTGCACGGCTTCAGAGGTTGGATTCTACTCCCTTAGCGTCCTCAATGTGACGTGGAAGGACTACCATGTGGGGGTCCACTGGGGGGGGGGGGATCTCATCTACATCACTACAGGGGAGCCTTAGTGATTATTATTATATCCCAGGTAATAAAAATTATTACCCAGGGTTACAAACTGGATTCAGGAGTTTCCCCCTGGCTGTTTGTTTAATCAGCCCTGCCAATTGTTAGGACAGTGGGTTTGTCCCTGTCATATAAAAAAAAGTTTTTTTTAAAGTGCCATCATGTCTGACAATTCCGTATATGTCCAGTGGTACTGCCATTTGATATAATTCCCGACATTACTGCCATTTAATTCCAGTGATTTTGTCATTTTCTTCCAGTGATTTGGACCAATAATACCATTGATTAGAACGAATAATTCCTGTGATATTGAGGTGTTTGTGTCGCTTAGCTTAGCCATCAAGCGACCGCCATCCAGCGACCTTGGTGCACCTCTTTTTTTCTTTGCATCATGTGCTGTTTGGGGACTATTTTTTTAAGTGCCATCCTGTCTGACACTGCAGTGCCACTCCTAGATGGGCCAGGTGTTTGTGCCGCCCACTTGGGTCGCTTAGCTTAGTCATCCAGCGACCTCGGTGCAAATTTTAGCACTAAAAATAATATTGTGAGGTGTGAGGTGTTCAGAATAGACTGGAAATGAGTGGAAATTATCGTTATTGAGGTTAATAATACTATAGGATCAAAATTACCCCCAAATTCTATGATTTAAGCTATTTTTGAGGGTTTTTTAAAAGAAAACACCCGCATCCTAAACACACCCGAATCCGACAAAAATTCTTAAGGGAGGTTTTGCCAAAACGCGTCCGAATCCAAAACACGGCCCCGGAACCGAATCCAAAACCAAAACACAAAACCCGAAAAATGTCCGGTGCACATCTCTAGTAAAAAGCAGCACCTACCTTTTTTTCTAATTTTGACTGTAGATCTGTGTGCATTTCTGAGTCTGTATACAAAGTATGACAGAACTTGTTTGGAAAAACTAGAAAAAACTGTTGAAGCAAATTTTTACACAGATATACAATATGTGTGTCATTTGCAGGAATCAAACCCTAGCTTACAGGCATGGTAACCATCGCCTATACCACTATGCAAAGAGAGATATAGAGAAAAGTGACTGACACTTGCAGTGACATAGCGATGTTGCTCATTATCATTTTTTTCTATAGTGTTGTGTGCTCCAACTCTATCGCTGATTGTAATGTTTTTTTTTTCTTTTAGAGATTGGTGTAGAACTCTGAAATGTACTTTTCTTTGTGTGCATTGGAGACGCTGAGCAATCCTTTTTTCTGTGTTCAAATTTCTACTTAATATAGAAATCATCTGAAATAGTAGTTCTTAACACATGCGCAATGGTGGTTTTCAAAAGCAATGCCTGCTAGACGAACACCAGTTTTGCACCTGACGGAGACTTAGGGGGTCATTCCGAGTTGATCGCTAGCTGACGTTGTTCGCAGCGCAGCGATCAGTGTAAAAAAAGGCTAACCTGCGCATGCGTATGTACTGCAATGCGCACGCGCGATGTGCAGGTACAAAGAGCTTTGTGGTTTTGCACAGGATCAAGCGACGTTTTCATTCACACTGGCGGCCGCAAGAAGATTGACAGGAAAGGGGCGTTTCTGGGTGTCAAAGGTAAAAAAGAAACTGGCTGCGCAAAATAGCAGAGAAAATTATAAGACTGAGAGCTGACGTGTAGAATAAAAATGTATTTAAACAAATAGAGTTAAAACATATATGTAAATAATTTTCTAAGGTTTGATTAACACCATGAATTAAATAGCTTAATACTCTAACAGTATGTATGTGGATACTTTGAAGCCAGATATATCACTCTATCAGCAGCAGTGAAACAATGTATCCAGTATGTGTATTTAGGTAAAAGTCTCCATTGGAATGATGTCCACAGTCACATTAAACAAGCACCAATCAGCTTTCCACTAATTGGGTATTATGCAAATGTAGCAGTCCCAGAGTAATAGTAGGCTTGCCGTTTCATATTGTAAACTTCAGCGAGTCTAAGCAGTAAGAAATACCTCTCTGGTGGGCTGGTCTAACCGAGCGTCCTCGGTTAAGATATCCTGCAGTGCCCACAACGTTGCTGTACGGAGAGGGGAGTGATGTTGTTCCGCCAAGCGGATAATGGAGGCTGATAGCTGCGTGTTGGAAAATGGCAGTCTGCGGGAGTGACAAGGCCGCTGATGTAGTGCTGCTTGCTGCTGTAGCGAGTGCCTGGTGCAAGGTATAGACAGATGCGGGATCCTAACGCGTTTCGTCACGTTCCACGTGACTTTTTCAAAGGTGTATTCCCACATCTATGGGTGTCAGTATTTAAAGCAAAAGGCCAGTACCAACAGGTGTGACAAATAATTAATTAATTGAAAGGTTTGTCTTTAAGAAACTACTACACGTCAGCTCTCGAAGAAATAAGTATTGACAATCCAGAGTATATATAACCAGCAGAATATATAAACTATATAAAGATAAAGCAATATTATATCTAGGCAATATATAAATGCCGGATAGAGTAAATATAAATAAAAACATTATTCTACCAAAGAACAAGAATGGTCTCATGTGTTCTAAAGGAGACCAAAAATCAGAATAATATATGTTATAACAATAGACAATATAAAGGATACAAAAATCTAAATGTAAATACAGAACATCTGAAACCTATATTTTATATGATATCAATTTACATATATAGAGCTATATTATCAGAGGATAATAGTAATAATAATATTGGCAAAGGAAAACAATAACATTCGAATATACTATATTAAAAATAATAATGGTAATTAATTGATAAAAAAAAACTATATCTACATTTAGTACCCTACTGGGGCTACAACCTGAGTTACCATGCATAGTAAACCAATGTCTTAACCAGGTACGCCACAGGGCTTATCACAAAGATGTGGGCAGATTCAGCAGGACAAATAGAGCAGAATATTAGATCTATGGTTAATGTGCACGTCACATATACCATGTAGTGGTACAGATTGACATTAAAGAACGACTTGTCAGCAGAGATGGACTAGATATAAACAATTTCAACAGAGCAGATGAATAAAAAATGTTAAATCAACAGTTAGCAAGTTCATTATATATTTTATTAAATCAAACGATTTGCCTTAAAAATGACTAGTAGATAGATATAAACTACGGATGAACAACAGAAGATCATTATACAAAAAAATAAAAATAAATCTATGACAGAGCATTAAAGTAATAAAGCCTAATTTATAAATTGAATAATAATATAGATACCAGTACGAAAAAGGGGGAAAAGAAAGAAAGGCTGTGGTTCTCATGGATCAAATTCGATGGATTCGTTCAGCCCCTCGGGAACCAGGGTTCTGAGTTTGTGTATCCAATAATTTTTCCTGAGGCACAGTTTTCTGTATCTGTCACCCCCCCCCCCCACCCCCCCCACCCACCGTGCAGTAGGCATAATCGTCTCAATACCTATTAAATGTATTTCATCAGGATTTTTATGATGTATTTCAGAGAAATGTCTGGAGACACTGTGAAAAATAAAACCCTTGAGAATATTTACGTCTATGTTCTAAGAATCTAATACGAAGTTTGCGTGTTGTTCTTCCTTCATACATGAGATTACAGCTGCAGACTAAAACATAAATAACGTAGGAACTGTTGCAATTAATAAAAGAATGTATATCAAATTGTGTATTGTAAGATGAAGTGAAAGTCTTAAGGCCCATACTCACAGAGAGATTTCTGCAAGAGATGTGTTCTGAGCAATTTATCACGGGAGATGTCCCTTGAACATCCCGGTGTCTAGATCTCCCATACACACGTGAGATCTGTGTTGAGCAATCTGTGCTGAGCAATCTGTGCTGAGCAATCTGTGCTAAACAAAAAAAAAAACTATTTAAATAGTGGGTTGGTATTATAGTGAGGGGGGTGGGGAGAGTGTGTCTTTTTCTAAACAAAAAAAAGACCTTTTTAAATAGTGGGTTGGTATTATAGGGGAGGGGCAGGGGCGGAACTGTGGGAGGCAGTGGAGTCGGCTGCCGCCGGGCTCCTGGCCACAAGGGGGCGCATCTCCTCCACTGTCTCCCGCAGCCTGAGGACTGCGCTGCTATTGCAGATGGAGGAGCTGTGTCAATGACACGGAAGCTGCCTCCTGTAGAGAGAGATGGCACTGGCTGCAGCTAGGGGGAGATCCAGAGCACAGCTCCTCCCGGGCCCTTAGTAAGCCACCCGAGGGAAGCTCAGAACTCTCTGCTCCTCCATGCTCTGGATGATAGCCAAAGGTAGGCACTGTGTGGGGGGTGGGGGAGAGGTGTATTTGGGGGGAAGTACTGTGTTTTGTGTGTGCTTGTTTTTAAGTGAGGTGTGTGTGTTTTTAAGGAAAGTTGTACATTCAAGTAAAAGAGGCATGTGTGTGTGTGATGTGTGTGAGTGGCATGTGTGTGAGAGGCATGTATGTGTATGTAAGTGGGAGGCATGTGTATGTAAGTGAGAGGCATGTGTGTGTGTGTGTGTGTGTGAGAGAGGCATGTGTATGTAAGTGGGAGGCATGTGTATGTAAGTGAGAGGCATGTGTGTGTGTGTGAGAGGCATGTGTATGTAAGGGGCCCTACACACTCGGCGATGCGCCGCCGAGGTGGCCGACGAGCGACCCAGCGGCGGGGGGGCAGTGACGGGGGGAGTGAAGTTTCTTCACTCCCCCCGTCACCCGGCTCCGTAGACTTGTAGGCAAATATGGACGATCTCGTCCATATTGGCCGGCATGCACAGCCGACATGGCCCCAGCGATGAACGAGCGCGGGGTCGCGCATCGTTCATCGCTGGGGACTCCACACTGCACGATATGAACGATATCTCGTTCATTAATGAACAAGATCGTTCATATCGTGCAGTGAAATCGCTATGTGTGTAGGGCCTATAAGTGAGAGGCATGTGTATGTAAGTGAGAGGCATGTGTATGTGAGAGGCATGTGTATGTGAGAGGCATGTGTATGTGAGAGGTGTGTGTAAGTGAGAGGCACGTGTGTGAGAGGTGTGTGTGAGAGGTGTATGTAAGTGAGAGGCGTGTGTGTTTAAGTGAGACGTGTGTTTAAGTGAATGAGGCGTTTGTCTTTTTTTTAATATATATCTAGTGTTCACGCTAGGTGTCTGCCCCTTTTTTAGACAGCTGAATCCCGCCCTGCCCATTTTTGTGCGCCCTGCCGCCCCGCCGTTTGCTGCCTGCCGGACCCCGCCACGTCGCCGGATCCAGCCGTGCGCCGCCGGACCCGGTACGTACATGAGAGTCCCCCTGGGCTAAATTAACCTTGTAAGTATTTTGCAGCTGTAAACATTAATCTCAGTGCTTTCTACCTGGTGCAGTGTGCCTCAGTGCTCTCTACCTGGTGCAGTGTGCCTCAGTGCTCTACCTGGTGCAGTGTGCCTCAGTGCTCCCTACCTGGTGCAGTGTGCCATTAGTGCTCCCTACCTGGTGCAGTGTGCCATTAGTGCTCCCTACCTGGTGCAGTGTGCCTGAGTGCTCCCTACCTGGTGCAGTGTGCCTGAGTGCTCCCTACCTGGTGCAGTGTGCCTGAGTGCTCTCTACCTGGTGCAGTGTGCCTCAGTGCTCTCTACCTGGTGCAGTGTGCCTCAGTGCTCTCTACCTGGTGCAGTGTGCCTCAGTGCTCTCTACCTGGTGCAGTGTGCCTCAGTGCTCTCTACCTGGTGCAGTGTGCCTCAGTGCTCTCTACCTGGTGCAGTGTGCCTCAGTGCTCTCTACCTGGTGCAGTGTGCCTCAGTGCTCTCTACCTGGTGCAGTGTGCCTCAGTGCTCTCTACCTGGTGCAATGTGCCTCAGTGCTCCCTACCTGACGCAATGTGTATAATGTGCTTTATCTGGCGCAATGTGTATAATGTGCTCTATCTGGCGCAATGTGTATAATGTGCTCTATCTGGCGCAATATGTATAACGTGCTCTAGCCTCTACCTGGCGCAGTGTGTATAGGAGGTTCTAACTGGTGCAATGTGTATTAGGGGCACTACCGTGTGGTGTAATGTGAATTGACACTATTATGTGGCCACGCCCCTTCCCCACGAAACAACGCCCCTAGATTTTTGCTGCGCACCTTCGGTGCGCACTGTCCATGTTTTGCCCATAGGAATGGGAGCACCAAGCATTATAGTATGTACCTAAGTTTGCCCATTTAACTTAAAAATTTACCCTCACGAATGAAAAATGTGCCCTCCCCGTGATCAGCACCCTGCCCTAAAAAAAAAATACTACAGTGAACACTAATTATATTGGCACACCGCTGCGCCAAAGCATCTCCATGGAGACCTGGTGGGTGAGGGAGCACTGTAGGTGTACTATAATGGTATGCTGGTGTCTGTTTTATTGTAATGACTGACTTGGAATGCGTCCACTTTCTATGTGTATCTATATTACTATTGGGAAAGGTACCTGAGCACCCTTCTACTGTTCACCATGGGTGCGGGATAGCTACATATGGTATGTGTGTGTATGTGTAGGGGGGCACCAAAATGTATCATGCCTCCGGGCGACTGGGACGAACTTACGCCACTGGGGAGGGGAGGGTGTGTCTTTTTCTGTTGTGTCCGCATCTCTCCTCCTACAAAAAGTGGATCTCTATATTATAACTATAAAGGTTATTTTAGCATAGTCTTGATGGCTATAGTTAATGCCAACTATGAGTTCATATTTGTGGATGTGGGGAAAAATGGAAGAGCATCCGATGGCGGATCAATCAAAGATACTGTGTTTTATGAGAGGCTGCTTTGCAACCAATTAGACCTACCGAAAGCTGAGGACTGCATGCATGGCTTGAATTATGTGTTTGTGGCAGATGAAGCCTTTGCTCTGCACGAGCACATCATGAAACCCTACCCACAAAGGAACTTATCCAAGGAGAAACGCATTTTTAATTATCGGCTCTCAAGGGCCCGCCGCATAGTTGAAAACGCATTTGGGATCTTGAGTAGTAGGTTCAGAATTTTCCACTCTGCTATTGGCCTAAGGGTGGATAAAATAGACTGGGTTGTGTTGGCCTGCTGTGTTCTACACAATTATCTAAGGCGTAAGACTGGCCCAAAATGCCCCCCATCTACTACTCCGGCTAACAACCCTGATGTGGACTCTGCCAGGCTGCCTGCTCAGGCCGACAACTCTGATGTGGACTTTGCCAGGTTGCCTGCTCAGGCCGACAACTCTGATGTGGACTCTGCCAGGTTGCCTGCTCAGGCCGACAACTCTGATGTGGACTCTGCTAGGTTGCCTGGACTTGAAAGGCCACAGTCCACACCTAATCCCACTTTAAAGGCTAGAAAGGTCAGGGACGACTACCTGACCTTTTTTAATGGAGTAGGTGCAGTGGATTGGCAAGACTCCTACATTTAACTGCTTTTATGTTTGATAGACATTACATATGCTTGATTGGTTTTATATTTTATTGTATTTTTTTTATTTATTTCCAAAATAAAAATGTATCTTGTTTTAAACTTCTGTTGTCAGAGTATGTACCTGTGTGTGTTTTGCATGTATATTAAAAAACAACGTAGCCATGAGGAACTCTGGGGTCAGGTATACCCAGGACACTTCACGACTGCGTCGTTTTTTGTGGGGGATAAGTGAGGACTAATGGGATCCAACAGTGTGAACCAAGTCAGGCATACCTGTGTGTGCCATCACCCCTGTGTTCCGTCCCAGTCACTGTATCACCTCTGTGTCTGAGGGGGCGCAAATTTACAGTTTGCAGGAGGGCGCCGGACACCATAGCACTGGCCCTGGGAATCAGTATGATATCCCGGCAGCAGGCATCCCGACAGTCATAATCCCAACGTCGGGATGGCGGCCACCGGAATGCCGGCAGCGGCTCGAGCGCAAAGAAGCCCCTTGTGGCTCGCTTTGCTTGCCAAATTTTTAGTCTCCCTCTATGGGTGTCATGGACACCCACAGGGGGAGAATATGTCAGGATTGTGGCTATTGGGAACCCGACGCAGAGATCTTAACCGCATCCCTCTGTAATAAATGTCCCCTTTAACAGTACCTTGAAGGTAGGATTGTCCTCACTTATCTCCCCTTAAAAAAAAATTTTTTTAAGGGGGGATAAGTGAGGACAAATTTGGTACAACAGCATTCCTATCATAACTCCCCCAAAAATTAAAAATATAATGATAAACCATAAAAAATACACAACACTTCTTTTTTGTTTTGAAAATAATTTACTTATAAAAATATATTAATTTTTAACACTTATGCAACTGGATTCATCGATAAGAATGACCAATATCCCAACGTTCAAAAGTCCAGGACAAAAAACCGACACTATGGTAACTATGAACAACATAAAAGAGTCGAGGAAACATGGAACAATTTGTCCAACGGAAACTAAAAAACTAATAAAAAAAATTATAATTTAATAATTGAAAAAAGTAGCCTCGTCCTCTGGGGGGAGCTGTGTACTCAGCATTGCTGAGTACAATCCAGTGGACAAAGTGCTGGTGGGAGGAGTGGGCAGAGTGGGTGTAGGTGGGGGTCCCGGCGAAAAAAAAGGGCGCTGTGGCGGAGGATTACCCGGCGGATAATAGTATGGTTGGGGATAAGGATACTGGGACTGTGGGGCATTTCGTGCGCGCCGCACAGGATTTGACATTAGATCCAGGTCATCGGATAGGTCATTATCCTCGGCCCTTCTCAATACATCAAATACTATGCGCCTGAAAGTTCTAAAAACAGTTTCGGGCATTACACGTATCTGAGATTCTATCGTGTTTGAAAATTGACGATAGAAGTCTGGTGGCCTATTAAGCATTTCCTCTGCCCGTTGGATAAATTGAACCGTGCTGGAGGATGCAGAATCGGAACTCAATGATGAATTCTTTTGTCTCCGCCTTGGTGGTGCTGTCGACCGAGATGGTGCTGACTCCTCACCACTGAGCTCCAGTTCTGTTGCCTCTGTTGCGGAAGTGTTCATTACCTCCGGGGTAGATTCCTGTAAAAAAAAAAGAAAATAAAACATTAGGGCGTTGATTAAACAATGATAAAGTTGAACATTTTAAAGTGTTTTAACTTACCGGATTAAGGGTCCCCTCTTCCTCTGGCGTCTTAGGAGACTCTTTATCCAGGCTACCCTGTCCATGTAATTTCGCCTCTCTCTCCAAAAGGAACTTCATCTGTTCATAATACCATAGCGTCGGCTGGTAAACATCATCAGTTCCGGCTCCTGAACGTTGAGACTCGATCACGCGTGTGTGTTCCTTCTTGAACACCGTCCGCAAGTTTGCTATCTTCTTCTTCGCCCAAAGTAGATCAGCATCACTGTTATGGGCTTTGCTGTACTCCACCAATTGTCTGTAGGCCTGATCCTTCTTCTGTCTGTTTGAAAAATCCTTGCTACGGACCTTCCACAGACATTCGCTGGCCCGATACACATCAATGAATCCAGTTGTGAACTCCCGGTCCATGTAAGAAGCCATTGCTGTGAGAAAAATAAAACAACACTATTTAAATAACAAGCAAGGAAAAACTTTAATAAAATATGTTGACCCTCGCATTAAAAAAACCATGCCGCTTATACACGTGTTGCACCAGGAAATGGTGCTTATACACACGCTGCGCCAGGTAAAGCCGCTTATACACACATTGCAACCAGGTAAAGCCACTTAAGCACCACAAACATATAGTAACACCCCCTATCCCCCCCCCCCGCCTGCTAATACAGCTTCAAAGCACATTAAGCAGCCTGTCTAATCATACGGATACATCCATCTTCTCCTAGACCGCTATCACCAGCCGCATCACACTCCCCCATATATGTATCGCTCGATACACAGGACAGCCTCATAAAAACATAATTAATAACAACCCCCCCCCCCCCCCCCACCCGGCTGTTAATACAGCCCACACTCCAGTGGCGTGTGGCGAGGTCAGTGGCTGGTGAGGCACTACAGCCATAATGTTCGCCGAATCCTGCCGATGACCCCCTACTGCCGCCGAGCCAATGCCCGCTACTGCCCCTGTGCCGATGCCCGCTGCCACCGCCAATGGCTTACAAACTCGCCCACCATCAACTTACCCAGCCCTCCACCCAGGGCCGGTGCTAGGGTGTTCGGCGCCCCCCCTGCAAACTATAAATTTGCGCCCTCCCATATTCCTTTGGCGCGCACCGGGAAAAGGGGTGTGGTCTCACAAGTAAGGGGCATAGCCACACAATAGTACCCCCATTCAAAATTACGCCACAATGTAGCACAATCTTATTCATCATATACGTAATGCCCCACAAGTAGTAGTAGCATCCTTATACATAGTGCACCCCCAGTAGTAGTAGCGTCCTTATACGTAAGGCCCCCCAAGTAGTAGTATTATTGTTATATCTAATGCCCCCCAAGTAATAGTAGCATCCTATACATAATGCTCCCCCCAAGTAGTAGTATCTTCCTTATACGTAATGACCCCCCTAGTAGTAGCATTGTTACACGTAATGGCCCCCCCATTAGTAGCGTTGTTACACGTAATGGCCCCCCCATTAGTGGACATTACTTAGTGGACATTCCCCATTAATGGAGAAGGGTCTGAATGGGTTAAAAAATAAAAAAAATGCGTGAGGTCCCCCCTCCTAAGTATAACCAGCCTCGGGCTCTTTGAGCCGGGCCTGGTTGTTTAAATACTGGGGGAAAAATTGGACAGGGGTTCCCCGTATTTAGACAACCAGCACCGGGCTCTTAGTCCGGTCCTGGTTCCAAAAATACGGGGGACAAAAGATGTAGGGGTCCCCCGTATTTTTAAAACCAGCACCGGGCTCCACTAGCCAGGGACATAATGCCACAGCCGGGGGACACATTTATGTAGGTCCCTGCGGCCGTGGCATTACCCCCCCAACTAGTCACACCTGGCCGGGGTTCCCTGGAGGAGTGGGGACCCCTTAAATCAAGGGGTCCCCCCCTTCAGGCACCCAAGGGCCAGGGGTGAAGCCCGAGGCTGTCCCCAGCACCCCTGGGCGGTGGGTGCCGGGCTGATAGCCATGAGTATGTAAAAAAAAAGAATATTGTTTTTTGTTGTGGAACTACAAGGCCCAGCAAGCCTCCCCCGCTTGCTGGTACTTGGAGAACCTCAAGTACCAGCATGCGGGGAAATAACGGGCCCGCTGGTACCTGTAGTTCTACAACAAAAAAAATACCCAAATAAAAACACAACACACACACCGTGAAAGTAAAAATTTATTAAATACACACTTACACACTCACACATACTTACCTACATCCCACGCCGGTCACGTCCACTTGTCCAGTAGAATCCAATAGGGGTACCTGTAACAATGAGAGACAGATTACTTACCTACATCCCACGCCGGTCACGTCCACTTGTCCAGTAGAATCCAATAGGGGCACCTGTAAAAATTAAAATTACACTGACAAACGAAGTAATCCACAGGAGGAGAGAGATAGAGAGAGAGAAATAGAGAGAAATTAATGAATATTATGCAATCACTGATGTGGGAGGACGTTAGCACAGACAGGGGGGAGTGCTGCTACTGGCTGGGAGGACGGAGCCGGGGGAGGAACGAGGGGGAAGGGGAAATTCCTACCCAGCCACCGCACACATGCGCCGCGCCGGAAGAGGCAGTTATTATTAATGTACTGCCGGGGTGGGGGGGGGGGGGGCTGGGTGTGACACTGTTATTATTAATATACTACCAGCGGGGGAGGGGGGAGGGGCGGGGGCACCGTTATTGATGTTAACTGGGCTGTATGTATTTACAGCCGGGGGGTGGGGTGACACCATTATTATTAATGTACTACTAGCCGGTGGGGGGGGGGGGGGGAGAGACCATTATTATTGATGTTAACTGGGCACTTGTGTGGGTTGTATTAACAGCCGTGTGGGGGGGGTTCACTACGATCTGCCGGCGACCAGCATACCGGCGCCGGGAGCCCGACAGCCGGCATACCGACACTTATTCGACCCCCCTGGAGGGAGAATAAAATAGTGTGGTGCGCCACCGTGCCCGTAGCGTGGTGAGCGCAGCGAGCCCGCAAGGGGCTCATTTGCGCTCGCCACACTGTCGGTAAGCCGGCGGCCGGCCTCCCGGCGCCGGTATGCTGGTCGCCGGCAGATCGTAGTGAACCCCCCCCACACGGCTGTTAATACAACCCACACAAGTGCCCAGTTAACATCAATAATAATGGTCTCCCCCCCCCCCCCCACCGGCTAGTAGTACATTAATAATAATGGTGTCACCCCACCCCCCGGCTGTAAATACATACAGCCCAGTTAACATCAATAACGGTGCCCCGCCCCTCCCCCCCTCCCCCGCTGGTAGTATATTAATAATAACAGTGTCACACCCAGCCCCCCCCCCCCCCCCCCCACCCCCCCCCACCACGGCAGTACATTAATAATAACAGTGTCACACACCCCCCCCCCCCCCCCCGGCAGTATATTAATAATAACAGTGTCACACACACACACTCCCCCCTATAAATACATGCATGAAAATGGTGTGTGTGTGTGTGTGTGTGTCCCCTCACGGCTGTTAATACAGCCCGGTCGATAACAAGGGGCTCAGCGCACCGCACGCAAACACCCCCCCCCCCCCCCCCCCGGCACCCATCAATGCCGTTTATGCTGCCCACAGCGCACCCGTTGGCACTTACCGTTTTGCTGCTGCTGCTGCTGACGTGCGTTGCGCTGGCTGGCTGTAGCTGGTGTGACTCTAGTCTGTGGTGGTGAAGCAGGAGACGGAGACGGAGACGGAGGCGGGACCAGCAGAGGAAGAAGACGAAGGCGGGACCAGGAGAGGCAGGAGGCGGAGGTTGGACCCGGCAGAGGACGGAGTGGCAGAGGAGAGTGACGTACATCGCTGTAGCACGTCGCTCATTCTGTACACACGAGCGATGTGCTAAGCGACTGTACTAGATTTTGCCTGCATGCAGGCCAATCTACAATCAGCGATAGCGATGCGCGGGGCTGCGCATCGCTATCGCTTTATGGCATACACACTGAGATATGTATGCTTAATTTCTAAGCAATCTAGTCAGATTGCTTAGATTTTAAGCACAGATCTCTCCGTGTGTACCCCCCTTTAGACTCAGAGGGGGGGAGGGGGGGGATTCAATTGTTTAAAAAGTCGATTGGGCGTCTGTTTTTTCCTATCTATTAGATAGGAAAAAATAGACATCCAACTGACTTTTCAAACAATTGAATATCCCCCAGAGTGTGCTTCGAAGAGTTCTGCTGTTTAACATAACCAATCACTGAAAGGTCACATCTGGCAGCAGATCTTGTATCCAGATTACAAGTCCAGGGAATTCCAGGAGAGAAACACAGTAGAGAGTATTGTTTTTACTATTCTCCAGTATATTAACCTGACTGCTCAAGCTGATACTTACTGCTACTACTCTGAATGTAAACTCAACAGTTTGCCTTTTGAATATCAGCACATATTCTTTGAGATTCTTTTCTATCCATATGACTCAGATCAAAGAAGAACAAAGACTATCAGCTAATCCTTTACTGAGACTTGTATCTTCACCTGAGTGATATAAAAGTAATGAATGATAGAGTAGAACATGCAGAGTTTCTGTAAGTAAACATTTCCTTCACATCACAGTGAATTTATTTGAACAAAAATACAGACATAGAAAGTAAATAAACATTGATATTTCACAAGCCCTAACACTTTACATGCAATGAATGTAATGCTAAGCACAGAATGAGCTACAGATAATTCAAATTAGTTTCCCCTAGAGGCACAAAACAATAAGCAGACTCCGTCAAGGACAGTAGGTAAAGGCAAACATCTTTAACAGTATTCCATTAGTTTACTTATGTCTGCACTCCAATTTGTCTAATATAAATGCATCACAGAATCTTGCCACTGTGGTCTGACTGGTGTCTCTTAAACATAACCTTTACATATGGTGGAGTATAATGATAAAGGAACATAAATCCAATTTGTAAGACTCAGTGCTACATTATCTTTACTCTGCTTCTGAATGCTGCATGGACCATGTGTCATCCTTATGGGCATAAACCAGATGGGGAGAATTAATATCTTGATACAACAAGCATTCAGGTTGTGTACTAATATCCTGATACAACAAGCACTCAGGTTGTGTATATTTATTGATGCAGGTGAATTATTTTGTTGGAAGGCTAGTCATAATTCCTCATTTTTGTGAAGTCTTTATTGCTGACATTTGTTTACTGAGTACTTACTTGAACACCAAAGGCAGCAGAGATTTGCCCACGGCTACTACACTCCTAATGCTCCTCCTGTGTTCACCTCCAGGCTGCAGTTCCACATACTGTACTGTACTGTACTGTACCTTATCATGGACTAAGATTTTATTATTATTATTATTATTATTATTATTATTAAGAGAGGAAAATATTAATTCATTATCAATTTACACAAATATCTTATGTTATATTTTTTCTAGAAAAGATTGTGCTTGAATGTAATCTAGATAATTGCTGGATAAAATATTAAAGTAAAGTATATTATAATTCATTAGGTGAAATGTTACTGATTAAAACACATTGATAACATTAGCTCTTACAATCTATTTTACATCATTTTAGAAAATGTCATTCATACATTATGGCAGTGGTTCTCATATTGTGTGCCGTGGTACCCCGGGGTGCCTCGGGACACTTGCAGGGGTGCCACGGCTTGGTGATAAAGAACCAATTCAAATTATTTATGGTCAATGTAATAAACAAAACCAGTGCAGGTGGCTGCCAATCTAAAAATATGTGGACAAACAGAAGTGAATCCTGTCCCTCACCACATAATGAAACCTAAATATGACATATAAACACAATTTACTTAATTTAATATTTTTTTTTTTACATTTCCCAGTAAGAAAGTTTTGCCGTGGGATGCAATGAAAAAATTCTGATACTCTAGGGTGCCGTGATTCAAAAATGTTTGGGAACCACTGCATTATGGTAATCAATTTACCTGATTTTGGGTCTGATTCTGAGTAACACTGATTTCTGGGAATGATTCAGATTTGTAAGTAAAGCAGAAAAAGCAAGTAACTTTGTGTCTGGAAAAGACCATGGGGGAAATTTACTAAGCTCCCGATTTTGACCGATTTTGCGTTTTTTCTTCAAAGTGTCATCTCGGGAATTTACTAAGCACAAATCTCGGCAGTGATGAGGGCATTCGTATTTTTTTGGAAGTCCAAGAAAATTTTTACGAATGAATAAACCATCGGTCAAATACCCCTGTTATTTTATAGAACTCGGTCATTTACTAAAATTTGTATTTCACAAACACTGCCGGCAATAGCCAAACACTGCCGTCAATAAATACAAATCGTAAAAAAAAGCAGTTTTAAAATAGACCTGCTTTTTTTTACCGTGTTCTGATAGGCATGCACGGATCCGTGAGATCCGTGCATGTTTATCAGTGGGAAGGGGTGGGAAGTGTTAATTTTGTTAAAAAAAAATGTGTGGGGTCCCCCCTCCTAAGCAAAACCAGCCTCGGGCTCTTTGAGCCGGTCCTGGTTCACAAAATATGTGGAAAAAAATGACCGGGGTTCTCCCATATTTCATAAACCAGCACCGGGCTCTGCGCCTGGCCCTGGTTCCAAAAATACGGGGGACAAAAAGCATAGGGGTCCCCCATATTTTTGAAACCAGCACCGGGCTCCACTAGCCAGGTACATAATGCCACAGCCGGGGGACACATTTATATTGGTCCCTGCGGCCCTGGCATTACATACCCAACTAGTCACCCCTGGCTGGGGTACCCTGGAGGAGTGGGAAACCCTTAAATCAAGGGGTCCCCCCTCCAGCCACCCGAGGGCCAGGGGTGAAGCCCGAAGCTGTCCCCCCCATCCAAGGGCAGCGGATGGGGGGCTGATAGCCTTTTGAAAAAATGAGAATATTGTTTTTAGTAGCAGTACTACAAGTCCCAGCAAACCTCCCCCGCAAGCTGGTACTTGGAGAACCACAAGTACCAGCATGCGGTGGAAAACCGGGCCCGCTGGTACCTGTAGTACTACTACTAAAAAAATACCCCCCAAAAAAACAGGACACACACACCGTGAAAGTATAAGTTTATTACATACATGCACACCACCATACATACATACTTACCTATGTACCCACGAAGCACGGTCCTCTTGTCCCAGTAGAATCCTTGGGGTACCTGTTAAAAAATTATACTCACATAATCCAGGGTCTCTTGTTTTCTTTGTATAATCCACGTACTTGGCAAAAAAATAAAACGGAAACCCGACCACGCACTGAAAGGGGTCCCATGTTTACACATGGGACCCCTTTACCCGACTGCCAGGACCCTCCCTGACTCCTGTCAAAGAGGGTCCCTTCAGCCAATCAGGGAGCGCCACGTCGTGGCACTCTCCTGATTGGCTGTGTGCTCCTGTAGTGTCTTTCAGGCTCCACACGGCAGAGATACAATGTAGCGCCTATGCGCTCCATTGTATCCAATGGTGGGATCTTTGCGGTCAGCGGTGAGGTTACTTTCGGTCAACCGCTGACCGCAAAGTTCCCACCATTGGATACAATGGAGCGCATAGGCGCTACATTGTATCTCTGCCGTGTGGAGGCTGAAAGACACTACAGGAGCACACAGCCAATCAGGAGAGTGCCACGACGTGGCGCTCCCTGATTGGCTGAAGGGACCCTCTTTGACAGGAGTAAGGGGGGGTCCTGGCAGTTGGGGAAAGGGGTCCCATGTGTAAACATGGGACCCCTTTCAGTGCGTGGTCGGGTTTCCGTTTTATTTTTTTGCCAAGTACGTGGATTATACAAAGAAAACAAGAGACCCTGGATTATGTGAGTGTAATTTTTTAACAGGTACCCCAAGGATTCTACTGGGACAAGAGGACCGTGTTTCGTGGGTACATAGGTAAGTATGTATGTATGGTGGTGTGCATGTATGTAATAAACTTATACTTTCACGGTGTGTGTGTCCTGTTTTTTGGGGGGTATTTTTTTAGTAGTAGTACTACAGGTACCAGCAGGCTCGGTTTTCCACCGCATGCTGGTACTTGTGGTTCTCCAAGTACCAGCTTGCGGGGGAGGTTTGCTGGGACTTATAGTACTGCTACTAAAAACAATATTCTCATTTTTTCAAAAGGCTATCAGCCCCCCATCCGCCGCCCTTGGATGGGGGGGACAGCCTCGGGCTTCACCCCTGGCCCTTGGGTAGCTGGAGGAGGGGGACCTCTTGATTTAAGGGGTCCCCACTCCTCCAGGGTACCCCGGCCAGGGGTGACTAGTTGGGTATGTAATGCCAGGGCCACAGGGACCAATATAAAAGTGTCCCCCGGCTGTGGCATTATGTACCTGACTAGTGGAGCCCGGTGCTGGTTTCAAAAATACGGGGGACCCCTACGCTTTTTGTCCCCCGTATTTTTGGAACCAGGACCAGGCGCAGAGCCCGGTGCTGGTTTATGAAATATGGGGGAACCCCGGTCATTTTTCCCCCATATTTTGTGAACCAGGACCGGCTCAAAGAGCCCGAGGCTGGTTTTGTTTAGGGGGGGGGACCCCACGCATTTTTTTGGGGGGATTTTTAACAATGTTCTTTTTTTTTCCGAAAGGTGCACATTGAAGCCCAGCACGGATCTCACAGATCCGGCCGAGATTCATTGTGTTAATGTCGGCAGTGTTTTACAATTCACTCCCGTAAAACACTGCCAAAAAATACGAATGACATCGACATCGGAAAACTCGAAAATGCAGAATACGACAGCTTAGTAAATTAGTCGTAATAAATTCAAAAAGTTGCAATTTTACACTTTTCGATGTCATTCGTGTTTGAACTTTAACCTCATTCGGAAAAATACGAATTTTAGTAAATTTACCCCCATGTTGCCATGCAAGGGGAGCAAATACATGTATATTTTTTTCTGTGGAGGGTAAATACTGGCTGCTTTTGCATGTAGCCCACAAATGTTAGACAGCTTTATTTTTACACTGTAATTTAGATTTTAGTTTGAACACTGCACTGCAGCATGGTTTTGCCCAGTTGTTTACTTTTTTCCTTTGCTTGCAAATCAGAATCAGGTCCTCTGTTCACAGATGGAAATTATGATTTTGTGCATACAGTGCATGTGCAGATGTTAAATGACATATCTTTGCCGATGTCCATCCTATTTGACAATTTGATCTCATGTAACCACTCTAACTTATGGGAGTGCCATGAGCATGTATGAAAAGCTCCATTCAATTCTGAATTGTGTGTTGGGGGTAGAGAAGCCTCTTTCAGACGTATCTCTTACACCTAGCATGTGGCTGATTCTAGTGCAGATGCTAATGTGTAAAATCAATGTGCGCCACGCGTTTCCTCTTTGCACGAACCTCTACATTACAGTAGTTGATCGGATACTCACATTATCATAGGGTAGTAATACAGGCTACTGCAGCAAGTACAGCCACTTTGCCTATCATCAGCCTCTTTATGTATTTTCACGTGTGTTTCATGAATCTTTGTTTTCCTTTTTATATAATTTTATCGTTTGTTATTTTCACATAAATGGCCACTGGATGTTCTGTTAGATATACTTTCTAAACTTCAGTAAGTTACATATTTTTGATCTACGTATTTTTATGTAACAAGCCTTGTATAAATGCACCTGAGTTCTGCCCTTAAGAGATGTATGAGTTAAAGGAACAACCTTTGTAGCCTGACAGTAGCGTAGCGGCAGGTCTGGAGCACTGAAATACTCACATAGGTGACTGTGAAATCTTTGGGAAGAGCCCTTTTGAACTCTTGCTATTTAATTAACTTGTGACTGATACTGGGTAAGGGATACAGATGTGCACTAATATACTCCTGCCACAGTGGTGCCAAATAGCCCATCTCAGCGCACCTGGTCACTCGCGGCATGGCCTGCACTGAGCCTCTTTTTTGCTTGAATGTGCATCTTAGTTGCACAAAGTAGACACTCAGATGGGACAAAATTGATTAACAAGACTGAAATGATTAATTTGAGATGCAACATATGTACATCTGTATGTGACTGTGTCTGAATCTGTATTATGAAGTGCGAATACAGTATGCTGCAGTTTGTTTAATGTGACGTTCCATTTTGCTTCATCTGCGAATTTGTATGTCATACTTTGTCATATTTAAACTAAGTCAGCCTGGTATCTCTGGCACAGATTGAGTGGTGTTTCACTTTGTTGTGCGAATAAGCAAATTTAAAGAAAAAGTCGCTATGTTACACCACTCGGCGCAGCTCTCTTGCGCCCGGCATCTCATACCGCATGATATATTGAGGCTAGGTGTGTGAGGACACATCTGTAGTTGCATCAGCTGAATGAAAAGGGTGAGCTTACTTGAGTTCTGACATGGAGGACCTAGTAATAGATGCATTGGTATACCAGAGAAAGTGCCAAAGTTCCATGTAAGAGGCTCACTCACTCACTCACTCACTCACTCACTCACTCACTCACTCACTCACTCACAGGAACAGCGATAACTTGGGAGATGCAGCCAAGCCAGGTGCTGTTAACCTGACATCAAGGAGATGTGCTAAGAGAGTGGATGTCTTCTCTAAAAAATATCCCAGCAGGTATGAGTGTGTGTAAACTGTCCACCCATTAAAACCAAAGAATTCAACCAAGTGACAGGACACAGGAGCTGCGGCAAAGAAACAGGTTGGGGCTGAAATGCTGACGTTCCGGATGCCAGCGATCAGAATACCAGCTGCTGCATCTCGATGGTTAGAATCCCGACAGGGGTTGGGAAAGTATACTAACCCTCCCTCCTATCCCTAACCCTCCATTACCCAAGCCTAAACCTAACACTCCCCCCTGCAGCGTAACCCTCCCCAGTGATGCCTTAACCTAACCCTCCGCCTGCAGCCTAACCCTCCCCAGTGATGCCTTAACCTAACCTTCCTGCAGTCTAAACCTAACCCTCCCTTCCCCACAGCCTAACACTAACCCTTCCTGTGGGGGCCCTATACCTAAGTCCCCCTCTCCACAGCATAAACCTAATCCCCCTGTCCGCAGCCTAACCCTTACCCTCCCCCCGCAGATTAAACCTAACCTCCCCCCACGTCTTAACTCTCCAGCGGCCTGACAGTCACTCATTCGGGATCCCGGCTATCGGGGTGCCAGCACCGGGATTGTGATCTCATTCGGGATGCCAGTGCAGGCATTTCGAGCAGTGTTGGGTTTTCGGTATCGGTATTTAAACTGCCAGGATCCTGACCGGATTCCAAAGAAACACCCTGGACTTAGATGAGTGAAGTATAAGTGAAGTGATGATGGAAGTACACGTACAGGAACTTTGAAATTGTACTTCAATATCTCCACAGGTAGGTAGTCAAAACACACATACATTACCTTATGGGTAGAAGGCTACAATTATAATAAATAACAAAATAATTTATTTAAGACTATTTTTTTAATCGCATAGTCATTAAAATTATTGTGACTCAGTAACATATAAACATATAAATACATACACAAAGATGCAAGAGTGAGAAGAACTGAAATAAGTGCTTATATATTTAACTTATGAACCATGGGGTCAATTCAATTACCTGTGAAGGGTGTGAGCTGCTGTTGCCGCAGTGTTGAAACAGTACCCAAACTTGCACCCCTTTTTAGTGCCCACCTCGCAGATTTTTACTTGCAGTCCTATGGGGCTTTGAACAAAGATTCCAGAGTTGACCATGTTACGCTGCAGGTGGAGCAGATGTACTGTAACATGTGCAGAGCTATTTAGATTTGGGTGAGGTGTGCTCAAACTGAAATCTAAATTGCAGTGTAAAAATAAAGCTGTGTAACATTTGCCGGCTACATGCAAAAGCAGGCAGTATTTACCCTGCACAGAAAATATATAACCCATCCACATTTAAATCTCTCTGCACATATTACATCTCCCCCTCCTGAAGTGCAACTTTTTTTGCCCAGTTGCTTGATAATTTACTTTACTTACAAATATAAATTAGGCCCTTACTCACAACTGCGATGTCTTTGTGCATAATTGGATTGACCCCATATGCTTTATCTTACAGTACGCTACAGTAAGCAAATATAATAGACCTAAACAATGCTGAAACTATTAATTTATATTTAAACAGCAAGA